>NC_090808.1:48249094-48404094 GCF_036512215.1 Solanum lycopersicum | reverse complement strand
CTACTCCGGTGGGTGAGTCGGTTGTTGCAAAAAGAGTATATAGAAATTGTCATATAATGTTGCCCAATAGAGTTACTCATGTTGAACTAGTAGAACTTGATATTTTTTATTTTGATATCATATTGGGTATGGATTGGTTGTATGTTTGCTTTGCCTCTGTAGATTGTTGGACGAGGGTGGTGAAGTTTAACTTTCAAAATGAGCCCGTGTTAGAGTGCAAGGGGGGGGGGAATTCTATTCTTAGAGGTCATTTCATTTCTTGTTCGAAAGCTTGTACGATGATATCTAAAGGGTGTTTATACAATATAGTAAGAGTCCAAGATTTAGACTCCAAAATTCCTCCCATTGAGTCAGTCCCCGTAGTGAGGGAATTTATGGAATTCTAACCTAATGATATTCCCGGTATTGCTCCAAAATGTCAAATTGATTTTGGTATCGACTTTTTACTGGATACAAATCCCATTTCAGTTCCTCCTTATCGAATGGCTCCGACCGAATCAAAAGAGTTGAAGGCTCAACTCAAAGATCTACTAGACGAAGGCTTAGACCTAGTATTTCTCCATGGGGTGCTCTAGTTTTATTTGTGAAGAAGAAGGATGGGTTCCTTGGATGTTCATCGATTATTTCCAAATTAATAAAGTTACTATTAAGAATAAGTATCCTCTCCCTCGGATTAACGA
The DNA here is from genome assembly GCF_036512215.1 of Solanum lycopersicum. Taxonomy (NCBI): domain Eukaryota; kingdom Viridiplantae; phylum Streptophyta; class Magnoliopsida; order Solanales; family Solanaceae; genus Solanum; species Solanum lycopersicum. Next base: position 48,403,414 of record NC_090808.1, on the reverse strand, counting down.
CTTCTTTAATCAACTCCAAGGGTCAAGCTACTTTTCTAAGATTGACTTGAGATCGGGGTATCCCTAACTTAGGGTGAGAGGTGAGGATATACCAAAAATTACATCTGATATGGTCAATAAGAGTTCTTAGTAATGTCCTTTGGTCTCCCTTATGCCCCATCAACATTTATGGATCGCATGAATAGGGTGTTTCGAAGTTACCTAGATTCATTAATCATTGTTTTCATTGACAACATCTTGGTATATTCAAAAAATAAGGGTGATCATATGGACCATTTGAGGGTGTTGTTACAAGATCTTAAGGAGAACCAATTATTTTCCAAGTATAGAAAATGTGAGTTTTGGTTGAGTTCGGTGGAGTTTCTTGGTCATATCATCTCTAGTGAGGGAGTTGAGGCTAATCCAAGAAAAACTGAGGCAGTGAAAATTAGGCCTAGACAATTGACTCCAATCGACATTAGGAGTTTCTTGGGTCTAGATAGTTATTATTGGATATTTGTGGATGGTTTTGCATCCATTGTATCTCCCTTGACTACTTTGACCCAGAAGAGTAAGAAATTTCAGTGGCCGGAGGCAAGTGAGAGAAGCTTCCAAATCTAAAAAATAGGCTTACTTCGACTCCAGTGTTGACTTTACCAGAGGGTACCAAGGGATTTGTTGTGTTTTGTGATGCATCCCGGGTGGGTTTAGGGTGTGTGTTTATGCAACATGGGAAAGTAATAGCCTATGCCTCTAGACAAGTTAAGGTGCATGAGTGAAAATATCCAACTCATGATCTTGAGTTAGCGGACGTGGTATTTGCCTTGAAAATATGGAGGCATTACTGGTATGATGTTCATGTTGATGTGTCTATCGACCACAAGAGTCTACAATATGTGTTTACTCAAAAGGAGTTGAATCTCCAACAAATAAGATGGTTGGAATTGTTGAAAGATTTACAATATGAGTGTTCTCTATGAGTCCGGAAAGGCCAATATGGTTTTCGAATTCTCTAAGTCGTATAACCATGAGTAGTGCGTCTTATGTAGAGGAAGCCAAGAAAGATCTAGTGAAAGATGTTCATAGGTTCCCTGCATTAGGTGTTAGGTTGGAAAATTCTCCGAATGGTGGTTTTATGGTCTATCATAATTCCAAGTATATTTGGTGGTTGAGGTTTTGTACAAACAACACCTTGATCAACCATTGATGCAGTTGAAGGAATCAGTTCTTGGTAAGCTTAATGAGTCACTCTCCTTAGGGGTAATGGTGTCTTGAGGTATCAAGGAAGGTTGTGTGTTCCCAATGTAGATGGTTGGAGGAGCCGGATCCTTGAGAAATCTCATGGGTCCTGTTACTACATTCATCCTATTCATCAAAGATGTACCATGACCTTAGGGAAGTGATTTGGTAAGAAGGTTAGCGGAATTTGTTTCAAAGTGTCCAAATTGCAAAAAAGTGAAAGCCAAAAACCAAAAGTCGGGTGTTTTACTTCAAGAATTCCAAGTTCCTACTTAGAAGTGGGAAGACATCAATATGGATTTTGTGGTAGGCTTGTCTCAGACACAAAAGCAATATGTCTCTCTATGGGTGGTTGTGGATAGGTTGATCAAATCATCTCATTTTATTCCCATCAAGTCTACCTATTCGGCGGAGGATTATGCAAAGATCTTCATAGATGAGATTGTGTGTCGCCATGGTATTCTGTTATCCATCATATTGGATAGTGGTGCACAATTCACATATAGGTTTTGGAGGTCATTCCAAAAAGGGTTGCGTACCAAGGTGAAATTAAGCACTGCTTTTCATCCCTAAACGGATGGTCAAGCGGAGCATACTATTCAAACCCTTGAGGATATGCTTAGAACTTGTATTATTGATTTAAAGGGAAATCGGGCTAAGCAGTTGTCTTTAGTGGAGTTTGCTTACAAAAATTAGCTACCATTTATATATATCTATGGCTTCTTATGAAACCTTGTATGATAGGAGATGTAGGTCTCCAATTGGATGGTTTAAAGTGGGTGAATCTTCACTTTTGGTTACCGATATGATTTATAAGACTTTAATGAAGGCTTATATAATAAGGAATTGCTTGAAATGGCCTATTGCCGGCAAAAGTCTTATGCCGATCGTAGGAGAAAGGAATTAGAGTTGAAAAAGGTGATTAGGTGTACTTGAAAATTTCGCTTATGAAAGGGGTGGTTATATTTGGCAAGAAAGGGAAGTTGAGTCCTCGTTATGTGGGTCCCTATGAAATCTTGCAAAGGGTTGGTAAGGTTGCTTATTGAGTTGAACCTCCCTAGTGAATTGGCTTCAGTTCATCTGATTTTTCATTTTTCTATGCTTGAGAAGTGTATCGGTGATCCCGAGTTGATTCTTCCTATTGAGGTTCTTGGTGTGAAGGATAATCTCTCCTAAGAGGAGATTCCGATTGAAATACTTGTTCATCAAATGAAGAGGTTGAGGAACAAAGAGATGGCCTCCATAAAAGTGTTATGGAGAAACCACCTAGTTGAGGGAGCAACATGGGAGGCCGAGGCCGACATGAAGTACCGTTACCCTCATCTATTTGATAACTAAGGTTAGTTATTCCTCTTAATAATTAATATAATGACTAAAAATTGAAGTTGCTTGATTTTTGGAGAAGGTTTGCAAAAATGTGCATTTTTGGTGTCATTACAGTGAAGTTACAGTGAAATTGTGCATATTGACTTGAAAATTTGCAATTCTTCTTGTTTTGAGTTATCTTGTGCATTTTGATTTGGTTAGTCTTTATGAATTGATATTGAGCATGTTGGTAAGTTAAGTTTTGACATAATTGACTCATATATGGTATGTTGAGCTCATGTTATTGTGTGAGAAGGAGATTCCTCATAATGTGATTTTGAGCCTTGTAAGTGGAAATTGACGTTTTTAATTGCCTTGTGTCAATGTCATGATTAAATTTTCAACTCGTGTTGTCAAGTATTGTTGATTGGTTGGGCTGCTAGTCTTGAGTCTATTCCTTCCTTTTAAAGATTCTAGTGTCATTCAGGGACGAATGTCCTAAGGAGCGGATAGTGTAACACTTCAAAATTCTAAACATGTCGTAGAGCCTAACATAAGTGTCAAAAGGTTTAGACACTTTTTTAAGGTTTATTTTAATAATATAAGTCATTTAGGAAGTTTAGAAATCAAAACGTCAAAGAAAGTCCATGACGTCCAAAAACAAGTTTAATGAGGTACTAGAGTGCCTTAGCCTATTTGACTAGATTTTTGGAGTCGGAAATTGATGAATTTTGGTGGAAGGGTGTCTAACACTATTAGAGTTAGTTCATATTCGAAACATGCGGGCACGACTCCCCAAGGAACAACCAAAGGCCCTTAAGGAGGACCCTTCCAAAAGTGACTAAAAGTTGTCAATAGACAGTGTCACCAAAGAATACCACAGATGGTTTGTGGTCCAACCGATGGGGCGTAGATTGACTCCGTCGATGGAAGAAAATTTGGCAAGTATCATAAATTATCTACGAGTATGCAGCACAAAGGGAACAGTGCCCGTCGATGGACACACGATTCATCGATGTAGTCTCATCTGTGGAGCCATTGCACGTTTTTAATCAGTCCATTTAACTAGTTGTCTTTATTAGGAGGTTAAATATGGGTTAGGTGAGGTATAATTAAGTTAAATGACAACCTATATAAGGACCCTAACCTAATTAGACTAACCTAAGCTCTGATAAAATTCCAAAACCCAAACTTTGTTCCTTCTCTCTTCTTTCTCTCTCAAGCTGAAGAACTCCATAGAAGTTAAGGTCAAGGTGGGTTCTAGTGCTCCAATCACTTAAGTTTCTTCATCAATATTCATCAAACATTAAGGTATGTTATTCCTTTCACCTTTGGGACTTCTTTCCCCGAAGGGTTCCATCAAATTGATTTCCTAAGTACGAAATTCAAGTAGGTCTTTTCCAATCTTGAAATTGATATTGTGAATTGCTTTGTATATGATTTATTTTGGATATTATGAATATATTAACATGTATTATAACGCAATTATGTTATTTCTTGATGTATTAGACTAGTTTGTAGAAGATGACCTATTCCCCTTAACCCTAGGTTGTGATCTTGATATGAATTGTGTAATGTTTGTTCAATTGAATTAGTTATTTGTTGAATTACTACTAGATGATGTTATTGTATAAATTATGAATATATTAGGATGAATTATATTCCTATTATTCTAGTTCTTGATTATTTGATCTAGATTGTGACTTTGACCTAAGTCTCTTATCTAATGCTATGAATTAGTGATGGATTGTGATGTAGTGGTTCAATTTTCTTTGTTATCATGATTGGTTATTCTTGAGTGATTATGTTATACCACTATTGGTATGAGTTAAGGGTTGATGGTAAGACCTTGATGATGGATTCTGAAGGAGACTTGGTAAGTCTTGTGATCCCTATTCTTTACGTCAATTGTGGTTTCTTGAGATTGAGTGATGATGTTGCATTGAAATATATCTTGTATTAGTATTAATAGGGTTGATATGATGTTGAATTGCAATGTATTGACTATGGTTTTTAGAGTTTTTTGCTAAGATGTAAATTATATAAGGACTTACCAATGTGCCTTGTCATCGTGTGATTATGTAAATATGCTAGCCTCGCTTATGTGAATTTTAATGACAGGACTATACTCATGTAATTATTATTTAGCTATGATGATGATGATTATACAAGGGATAGACCCTATGGCCTACATTAAGCTATGATTATTAATAAAGACATTAAAGACATTTCGGAAGGGACTCTAGCTTAGCACCGAGTTAACAAGAGTGAGAAGTATCCCTTCCCACATAGGAAAGGTAGGATCACTAATGTACTCTTGAGATTGAAGAAAATGGATGTTGGTCATGAGTCTTATTTGGTTACTTGATTGATTAAGGTTAATGGACTTTACTTAGTCATTGAATTGTTCACTTAATAGGGGTTCATGGGTAATTGTCTTGCTTTTGTTATGTTGTAATAAACTCTTATTTATGATTGTGGCTACTATAACTTGATGATAGAGTTGCTTTGACCATGTGTTCAATTATATGATATGCATGTTGGTTTGACTACACTTAGAATTGTTGGTCTTGTGATGTACATGCTTATGACGTAATGAATATGTCTTAATGATTGGTATGGTCTTCTTAAATGTGCATAAGGCTTTTCAATGTAAATTGCATACTTTCATGAATTGTCCCTTTTTAGAAAGTTTTCATGATATGTGTGCATATGGTCTCATACTTAGTACAAGTGATGTACTAACCCCATTTTCTCCCTTTTTCCCAAACATTTTATGTTCCGGTCGTTGAAGGGTTTTGAGACAACTTTGAAGAAGACTTATAATTCTTAATCGTCCAAGTTGGGTATGTCCTCCCTTTCTTAGGGAAATTCCAATTTCAAGCGTATGAAGTTGTTTTAGTTTTAATAATCTTGTTTTCTTTCCTTTCCATTTAAGTACTAAACACTGTATAACCTATATGTGGCTTTATTACATTGAAGTATGGGCTCGGCCCAAATTATTATACTCTTGTTAGATGGTTATGATGAGACATACATTTGAGACTATGTTATTTTATATATTTATGTACAATAAAAGTAGGAGACTATGTAATCTTCCTATACGAAGGGTCTATGAATACTCAATATAAATATTATGTGTATGTAGAGGTCTCTGTAAACCTTAATGTAGAAGTAATGAAAATTTTTAAATTTTCCACATTTTTGACCTATGAATGTAATGATGCAAGGTAAAAGGCTACTCTTAGTCCTTAAATAGGATGGCGACGCGGTTACGTCTAAGGGGTGCTCCTCGGATGTGACACTAAGTTGGTGATATCTCGATCTCAAGTCAATCTTAGAAAAGTAGCTTTGTCCTAGGAATTGATCATACGAGTACTCAATCCGAAGGAGAGGATACTTATTCTTAATAGTGACTTTATTGAGTTGGCGATAATCAATGAACATTCTAAGGGACTCATCCTTCTTCTTCACAAACAACACCGTATTACCCCATGTAGAAATACCAGGTCTAATGAAACCTTTGTCTAGTAAGTCCTTGAGTTGAGCCTTCAAATCGTTCAATTCGTCCGAAGCCATCCGATAAGGAGAAATTGAAATGGGGTTGGTATCTGGTATGAAGTCAATACAAAAATCAATTTCCCGTTAGGGAAGGATTCCGGGATGATCATTAGGAAAGACCTCCGTAAATTCCCTTATTACGGGGACTAACTCGATGGGAGGATTTTCGGAGTCAAAATCTTTGACTCTAACAATGTGATATAGACACCCTTTTGAGATCATTTCATAAGCCTTAAGACATGAAATAATACTACCTCTAGGAATAGAATTTCCCCCCTTCCACTCTAAGACATGTTCATTTGGAAAATTGAACTTAAAAATTCTTGTTTTACAATAAATGGAAGCAAAACAATCATGCAACCAATCCATACCCAAAATGACATCACAATCGACCATATTAAATCTTACTAATTCAACATGAGTAACTCTATTGGGCAACATTATAGGACAATTTGTATATACCCTTTTTGCAACCATCCACTCATCTACTGGGTAGCTCCCATGAAAGGATCATTTAGAATGTCGGGCAAAATATCAAACTTTCTAGATATCAAGGGATTAACAAATTATTATGTAGCATCTGTATCAAATAAAACATATATATCAATAGAGAAGACTTGTAACATACTGGTCAGCACATCGGGAGAACTCTCTTGTTCACCCCTAGAGCGAAGTTCATAAAAGCTATTAATCTTTGGAGGATCCACATTAAAACCACATGCTTGAGATTTCCCGCTACATTTATCTTGCCCCATAAAATTAGGGCAATTCCTAACTTTATGGCCACTCATGCCACACCCAAAGGAATTTTCCGTCCCAACAAGTTATAATATCAACGAGCATGTATAATAGTTCATCACATCATAACCAAAGTAAGACCATCACTCATGCACCCCCATTAAGTCCACTACTGTAATTACTAAGTAAGGCCCGATAACCTCATTCATTAAAGTAAACCCAATCAGAACCATCAGCAATGCCCAAATTCACATACTATATCATTAAGAGTAATCATCATTATACTTTAGCAATAGAGACCAACCACATGATCATAAATGAAAGCAATATCACATAGTGTCATTAACATGTAAGATCAACATATACATATCATTTACATTTATAAGCATATAGACCATCATTCCAAGACTTCTCTCAAGGCTAACTAGTGCAATGTATAGGTAGAGTCCCATTCCCTTACCTATTCTAAGATAAACCCCTTAGGTAACCCTAGTTAGAGTTCACTTCATTTTTTCATTTTACCTTTAGGAACATCTTGTCTTAACCGATATAGACCACATGAGCTAATGTGGGATCCAGTATCATAGAACCTTACACCGAAACAAGGCAGACAACTTACCAAGGTAGTACCAAAACATGTACATAGCATCTATGTAGATCCACTAGCAAGTATTCCTATAAGGGCAACATAGTTCAAGAACTAGGAGATGTAGTTGGGACCCTCTTTTGCTACATGCAATATAGTCTCCAATATCATGAGTACATTAGTGATCGTATCTTCCCTATGTGGGAAGGGACACTCCTTACTCTAGTTCACTCAGTGCTAAGCTAGAGTCCCTTTTGAAATGTCTTTAAGCCCTCATTAATCATCATAGCTTTGTTTAGGTCATAGGGTCTATCCCTTATATAATCATCATCATAGCACAATAAGAATTGCATGAATATTTTCCTTTAATTACAATTCACACATGTAACATTAGCATATTTACGTAATCATATCATGATAAGCCACATAGGTAAGTAATCACCATCCTTATACATTACATCTTAGACAAAACTCACAAACTATAATTCAAGTCATTCCAATTCAAAATCATACCAACCCTAATCGATCTTAACATAAGGTATACTTCAATACAACTTCATCACTAAACATAAGTAATCACAATTGAGGTAAAGGGTTGAGATCAAGACTTACCCCAATCTCCTTCACAAGCCATCATCAACGTTTTACCATCAAATATTCAATTCAACCTAAAAATGAGTGTTATATTATAACCAAATAGTAATTAACATAATAATAAATTCAATGGAATCACTACACAATAATTCATCACTAGTTCATAGCCTAGGGTTAGGAACTTAGGTCAAATGCATGATCTACTTCACAACTTAGGTCATTTAATCAAAAACTAGCATACTGAATTACCATACATAATAATATACTCATAATTATCTAAAAAATCATAAAAATGCAATGTAGAAAGTCAAATTCGTAATACAAGAAAACCCACTTGAAAACTCTTCTTTTTGAAATCAATTTGGAGGAACCCTTTGGGAAAGAGATCGTAAAGGTGAAAGGAATCTCGTAACTTACTTATTGATGATGTTTTATGGAGGAAATTATTTCTTGTTTCCCTACAAACCTCCTTTGCTTGGTGTTATATGGATTTTCTTTGGGAGAGAGAAAGAAGAGAAAAGAAAGAGCAATTTGGTTTTGGGAATTATGAGAGTAAGGTTTAGTTTAATTAGTCTAGGTCTTCATAGAGAGGTTCTAAATTAAATTAATTGAACCTCCCCTAACCCTTAATTAACTAACTAACTAACCACTTAACTAATTAAATGAAATTATTAAAACAAAACAGCAAATTTGTGGCAGGATTTGCGAGACCTCGATCGATGATCCGTAGGTTAACCTACGCCCTTGCCCCCTCCATCTTGAACATCCATCGTTGGTATCAGAGAGTGTTCCGAATGGACCTTTAACTAAAATAGGCATCAACTCCCCGTCAATCCACACCACAGCTCGCCGATTGTGGTCGTAGGTGAGCACTGTCCAATTGATAGCTTTTTGCCAAATTGCAAGGGTCCTCCTCAAGGACCCTTTGGTTGGTCTTTGGGAGTTGTACCCAGAAATTTCACCTATAAACCAACTCTAATATGTGTTAGACACCTTACCACCAAATTTCATCAACTTCAGACTCCTCAAGCCTTGTCAATAAGGGTAAGGCACACTAGCACCTCTTAAACTACTTTCCGGACGTCATGGACGTTCCTTGACATTTTGATTCTAAAACTTCCTAAATGACTTATACACTTTATATTTGACATTAAAAAACTGTTATGACTCTTAGAATCTCATGTAAGGCTCTAGATTAGGCTTTTGACTTTCTAAGTATTATAGTAATCCCCCCCTTAGGAACATTCATCCCCGAATGACACTAAAATTCTTTAAAAAGAAAAGAATAGACTCAAGACTAGCAGCCCAACCAACAACAACATATCAAACATGAGTTACAATTCAAATCAAAATAACCACAAGACCTTGTTTACCATGCAGCTGAAAACATCCTTTTTCAACCCACAAGAGTTCAACATTTATTAAATGCTTATTCATTTATGCCAAAGCTTTCTTTAACACATATCAACATTCTCAATACAATTCATGAAGGAATAATATACCAAAGAATACCACATAAGTTCAAATCAAGTAAAAGAGCATTTTCTTGAAAACATTAATGTCAATAGGCACAATTCACAGTAACTTACAATAACAAAGCACATAGTTCAACATGTTACCAAAAATCAACGCAACTTCAAATAAATTCATTATTTTCACTATAAATAGGAACAACTAACCTTAATTGTCAGATAGATGAGGGTAACGGAACGTCATGTCGCCCTCGACCTCCTATGTTGCACCCTCAACTAGGTGCTTATTCCATAACACCATTACGGAAGACACATCTTTGTTCCTAAACTTCTTTACTTGTTTATCAAGGATTTCAACTGGAACCTCCTCATAGGAGAGGTTCTCGGGCAAACCTAGACCCTCAATAGGAAGAATAGACTTGGGATAATTGATATACTTCTTAAGCATGGAAACATGAAACATCGCTGAACCGAAGCCAATTCACTAGTTAACCTCAATTGCTCATATGCAACCTTACCAGACTTCTGCAAGATTTCATAAGGACCCACATAAGGAGACTCAACATTCCTTTCTTGCCAAATCTCACCACACCCTTCATAGGTGAAATTTTTAGACACACTTTATCACCTTTTTCAAACTCTAAGTCTCTTAACCTATGGTCGACATAAGACTTTTGCCGGCTATAGGATGATTTCAAGCGATTCTTTTAGTATATGAACCTTCTCCAAAGTCTTATAAATCAATTCGAGACCCAAAAGTGAAGACTCGCCCATTTCAAACCATCCAATTGGAGACCTGTATCTCTTACCATACAAGGCCTCAAAAGAAGCCATAGATATAGAAGAATGGTAACTATTGTTGTAAGAAAACTCAACCATAGGCAAGTGTTTATCCCAACATCCCTTGAAGTCAATTATACAAGCTCTAAACATATGCTCAAGGGTTTGAATAGTACGCTCTTCTTGATCATCCATTTGGGTATTAAAAATGGTACTTACTTCACGTTGTTACCCAATCCTTTTTGAAATCAACTCCAAAACCAAGATGTGAATTGTGCACCCCTATCCAATATGATGGATAACAGAATACCATGGAGACACACAATCTCATCTATGAAGATCCTTGCATAATCTTCCGCCAAGTAAGTGGACTTGATGGGAACAAAATGAGTTGATTTGGTCAACCTATCCATAACCACCTATATGGAGTCATATTTCTTTGAGTCTGAGGCATCCCTACCACAAAATCCATATTAATGTCTTCCCACTTCCAAGTAGGATCTCAAATTTCTTGAAGTAAACCACCCGGATTTTGGTGCTCGGCTCTCACTTGTTGACAATTGGGACATGTTGCAACATATTCCGCTATCTCCCCTTTTAAACGTTCCAAAAAATACACTTCTCTAAGGTCATGATACATCTTCTTTAGAATATGGATAAATGGAATAACGGGACCCATGAGCTTACTCAAGGATTCGGTTTCTCAAGTCATCTACATTGGGGACACATAACCTTCCTTGATACCTCAAGACATAATCCTCCCTAAGGAGAATGATTTATTTAGCTTACCAATAACTGACTTCTTCAACTCCATCAATGGTTGATCAAAGTGTTGCTTGGACTTCACCTCAACCACCAGATACCATTTGGAGTTAAAATGGACCATAAAACCACCATTCAGAGAATCTTCCAATCTAACATCCAAATGAGCCAACCTATGAACATCCTTCACTAACACTTTCTTGGTTTCTTCTACATGTGAGACACTACCCATGGTACGACTTTGAGCATCTGCAACCACATTGGCCTTACCGTTGTGGTAGAGAACACTCATGTCATAATCTTTCAACAATTCCAACCACCTTATTTGCCGGAGATTCAACGCCTTTTGAGTAAACACATATTGAAGACTCTTGTGGTTGGTATACACATCAACATGGACATCATACAAATAATGCCTCCATATTTTTAAGGCAAATATCGCGGTCGCTAACTTAAGATCATGAGTTGGATAATTCTTCATATGCACCTTAAGTTGTCTAGATGCATAGGCTATTAATTTACCATGATGAATAAGAACACACCCTAAGCCCACACGGGAAGCATCACAATATACAACGATCCCTTGGTACCCTCCGGTAAAGTCAACACTAGAGCGGAGGTAAGTCTCTCTTTCAAGATTTGGAAGCTTTCACATGCTTCCGACCACTCAAATTTCATACTCTTTCGGTTTAAGGTAGTCAACGGAGAAGCAATGGATGCAAAACCATAAAAAAACTCTTATAATATCCCGCTAGACCCAAAAAGCTTCTAATGTCGGTTAGAGTCTATGGTCTAGGCCAATTCTTGACTGCCTCGGTTTTCCTTGGATCAACCTCAACTCCCTCACTGGAGATGATATGACCAAGAATTGCCACCGACCTCAATCAAAACTCACATTTACTATACTTGGAAAATAGTTGGTTTTCCTTAAGCGCTTGCAACACCACCCTTAAAAGGTCCATGTGTTCACCCTCCTTTTTTGAATATACCAAGATGTCGTCAATGAAGGCAATGACAAATGAAACTAGGTAACTTCAAAACACCCTATTCACAAGATCCATAAATGCCACAGGAGCATAAGTGAAACCAAAGGACATTACTAAGAACTCATAGTGACCATATCTAGTTCGGAAAGATCATTAAGAAAGACCTCCGGAAATTCCCTTACTACGGGGACTAACTCGATGGGAGGATTTTTAGAGTCTAAATCTTTGACTCTTACAATGTGATATAGACACCCTTTTGAGATCATTTTACAAGCCTTAAGACAAGAAATAATACGACCACCAGGGATAGAATTTCCCCCCCTTCGAGTCTAAGACAGGTTCATTTGGAAAATTGGACTTAACAATTCTCGTTCTACAATCTTTAGATGTAAAACATTCATGCAATTAATCCATACCCAAAATGACATAAAATTGACCATATCAAGTCCTACTAATTCAACATAAGTAACTCTATTGGGCAACATTAAAGGATAATGTCTATATACCATCTTTGCAACCACCGATTCACCTAGCGGAGTAGTTACCATCAAGGTTCATTTAGAATATCAGGAAAATATCAAACTTTCTAGTTATAAAGGGATTGATAAATTATAATGTAGCACTCGGATCAAGTAAAGCATATACATCAATAGAGAAGACTTGTAACAATTTGGTCACCACATCAAAAGAACTTTCTTGTTCACCCCTAGAGCGAAGTGCATAAAAGTTATTCATCTTAGGAGGATCCGCATTAGAAAAACTTGGTTGAGAGTGCTCGCTACCTTTGTCTTGCCCCTTCAAATTAGGGAAATCCCTAACCTTGTGGCCAGTCTTGCCACACCCAAAGCAATTGTTCGTCCCAATAAGGCAATCATCATAATGCTTCTAATCACACTTTCCACAAGTTTGCTTCTTGCTTGATGAGCTAGTATGTCTTCCTTTTTGAGAATAAGGATTAGACACCCTATCATCACGAGCCTTGGGAAATTGGGTAGGAACTTGATTAGAAAACATCTTCTTGAACCTAGGCTTGTCTTGATGTTAAGCCTACCCTTCGAAGAACCACCTTCAAAAGACATAGCCTTTTGGCCTCCCTACTCTTTCTATTTATCCTAGTTTTTTATACTTGTTGAGCATGAACCATGAGACTAGAGATATTCATATTGTCATGAAGCATATCTGAACGACATTCTTCCACCAAGTCATCAGACACCCCCGTAAGAAAAGGACTCATCTCATCCCTTGGGTTTGAAATCAAGGATGGAGCATAGTTGGACAATTTAGTGAATTTCATGGATTAATTATGTACATTCATACCTCCTTGATGAAGCTTGATGAATTCTTACACCTTAGCTTCCCTCATCTCTTTAGGAAAGAACCTATCAAGAAAAGTCTTCTTGAAGATCTCTTAAGTCACATGACTACCTTTTGTACCCTATTATCCCTTCATTGCACATAACAAGTTTGGGCCACATCCTTGACTTGATAAGCCACTACCTCGGCCTTCTCCGTTGAGGTCACACCTATGTCATAGAGAATCTTATATACCTCATCGAGGAAATCTTAAGGGTCCTCATCTGACCTCAACCAATAGAACATATGTGGATTCATTCTAGCAAAGTCTCTCAAATGCGAGGCCATGGTGTTAGCATGTTGGGGCACTCGAGGTCCGACCTTCCTATTCATTTGGTCCTTCATAGCTTGAACTTCAGAAATGACGGCATTTTCTTGAGAGTTCATAGCTTGATTCAAACTAAGAAAATTTGCCCATATATATCCATCGGTAATCGGTGGAGAAGCGATCGAAACTTGATCACCCAAAGAAACTTCTTCAAGTGGAGGCACTTGGTTGTCTTGTGGAGGCCCTTGATTGTCATTAGCTCCCACAAACATTCCTTCTTCGGCCCTTCTAGCATCTTCTCTTCGAGTATTCATACCTAAAACCACCATACAAGGTTTAGGTAAAAGCATAATAGTACTCTAGAGGAACGACATAGGAGTACAAGAAGATGAGAGTTTCCAAGCATCACATAGTCTCTCATTCATAAGTATGGCGCGCTTCACAATTATAAATAAGAATCTACATAAACGTTGTTTAATGAGACATTTTTCCACGGATATTCAATCTCATACTCTGATCCAAGTTTGTCACATCCGAGAAGTACCCCCTAGATGTAACTGAGGTCGTCGTCCCAGAAGAAGACTAAGACTAGACTCTTAGAATTTATCATTACATTCATAGGTTAAAAATGCGAAAAATTTAAAACTTGTCTTCTATATCTATCATGAGGTTTACATAGACCTCTCGCATACACATAATATGTTCATATCGAGTGTACATAGACCCTTCGTCTAAGAAGATTACATAGTCTTTTACTTTTATGACATATATATTTAAGATACATAACATAGTCTCAGAACAAATGTCTCATATCATAACCATCTAAACAAGAGAATAACAATTAGGCATAGCCCATACATCAATAAAATAAAAATCACATATATGCTATACAATCTTAATACTCAAATGAAAGGGAATGAACAAAATGACTTTAAGACTAATCAACATCCAAATGCTAGAAAGTGGCATTATCCTCGAAGTGGTGAGGACCTACCCAACTTGCTCATTATTTAATAGTTGTGATAGATTTCTTTTTATTTTACAAAAAAAGATAGTTCATCCATCGATCCATTCGTTATCCTATTATTTTCTTAGGTAAAATATTTGGTCTCTATATTCGCCTTATCAGGTGCGTTCATGTTTTAATGGTGAAAACCAAACTCATATGTATACCAAGTGGACTGTAAGTATATTTTTTGAAATAATTCTTATTTTACTTGAATAAAAAATTATTTTCTAAAAACTAGAATAATCAACAAATACTTGAAATTTAGGTGGATGATCATAAAAAACAGGATGTTACAATACTATGTTTTTGGGATATATTCAATTAAATCGAGTAATACCTATAGATTGTGCTTTTACAAGGACCTCAGAGACAAACATATTACAAAAAGGAAGTGTTTCTCAGGCTTTATCAGGTTCATGTTCTAATTTTGTCCCAATATATATGAGGGAATGACACAACATTTCTTTCTATATTACATTTACATAATCATATGATATGTTGTTAGACAGAATATTTTGATTATAATCTTACAATGTCGGTAATGAACGAGGAAATAGGAATGTGGCCATATGAAGTGTTTGGGAAATTGAGTGCAAATGACGAGGATTTAGTGCAATTTGGAGAAAAAGTGTACACCTCAAGAGGCCAAGATGTTAACCCTTGTCATACCCAAAAATGGATGTGATGACACTCGCTTTTTCCCACCAAGACAAGTCAGTCTAACCCCAATTATCTTGAAAAAGTGAGGAAGTAAAAAAATGTCAAAAAACAATTACAAATACGAAAAAAAATCCACTTAATTCAATCCTCCAAATCTATTTTTCACATGCACAAGCCTCTAATATAAATACTAGAATTGTAATATTATACGCAAGTCTCAAATGCTGTTATCTTTCAAGTGAAAACAAAATCATAAACATGATTAAGAAGGACTTATGAGATTACAAACAACTATCTCAAAATCTCCACAGAGAGCTTGGGAAATGAGGAAAATATAAGGTATCATGAAGATCTGGCCTCGTAACCTACAAAACTTTGTAGAAGCAAGGAGTGAGTATCAAACCACGCGGTACCCAACAAACAAACCTCTAAATACAAGCTATGGGAACATAATACGGGTAATCCTTGCATAAAACCAACCCAACCTAACAGTTTACAGGTTTCATAATACATAGTTCAACAACAACACTCTAACAGTTTAAATATCATCAATAACAACTCAATATTCATCAATAACAACTTCCACAAAAAAGTACTCACAAGATCAGAAACACACAAGATCATGTTCATCAATGATAAAAATGTGAAATGCATTTATCAAGTATAGTGAAGCATGTCAGACCTAACAATACACACCCGTTGTCTCTCAGTTAGGGACCCATGGGGGACACATCTATCCATGTATCTATTGCGGTGTGCGATACGTCCCTTGATATATAGTATCCATCGCAGCGTAGGATACGTCCCTCAATATATAGTCTCCATCGTGACGCGTGATACATCCATTGAAATGGTACATACTCTTATCACATCACACTTATAACAATCATGTCTCAGAACTGATGCAAATGACATGTTCACACATATAATGAGGAAATGACCATTTTAATATCATTGCACAATTCACAGCATCAACAATTAAATAATAACCCCTTCAGATCATTCTTAAATATCACACACAAACAATTAATCATATCACATTTTTATTATCCTTTTTCCATCCTTAGAATTATTCAACATGGTCAATTCAACCCATTACCAATTTTCATTACTTCCAAACATATACCACTAGGAAATACACATATTTCATACACTTGATAAGGGTTTAGAAATCTAGTTGCCTCAAATAACTGAACAATCACTTCGAAACTTGAGCCTTCCCTTTTTGCTGAGCTTCCAAATGAATACAATCTATTCAAGTACATATTCACAATAAGATTTTGAAACTAATCAACACCCATATTACTATAGGTTTAGCCTAGACCCAAAAAATCATTCAAATCAATAATCAAGTTTTAAGTTTCAAACCTAAGGTTAAGTCTCAATTTTCAATATCAACTCTAATAGTTTCTGGAAGATACACCCAATAATCGATTTCATATCTCAATATATCAAAATTGAATCAAAATGTGATAACTATAAGAAATATCTTAAATCAAAGTTTTTGACCTAATCAGTGATCTTTAATAATGAATCATTACTTTCCAAATAATAACACAGATTCATGATCGATGACGTCACCAAAGACAACTTCCAGTGCAAGTGTCGACGATCGTACCATAGTATAGTCACCCAACCAAGAGTTGGGGTCGTTTCCACAGGGAGTGGTGGTGAAAATTAATGTAAAAGTAAAATTACATTCTATGTAGTCGTAGATATAGAGATTATCCAATAAAAGCATTATAAATCAACGATGGGCTGACAAAAGCGTCTAATGTCAATGAGGTTTCTCACTGGTAGTAATAACAACGAAATTTAATAATAGAGTCTTAATCAAGAGAGGGGAATTATTGGGATGTGATCGGGAATATGGGTTAAGATAAATCATTGGGTACATGTTTTCGATATGAGATTTATAGAATAATTGTGACTAGGCTAAGCTTTAACAGAGATAAACTCTCTCTCGAGCAACTTAACCATTTCAAATGGGTTCCTCTTGGACACCCACTTGTCGCTTGTCGACCCACCTACACCTTAACCCACTCACACTCTCGAGATGAATGTATGTGAATGAGATTAGGTCACACTCTCTCAAGCATAGCCTCATGTCGACCCACTCCCACCGGTCATCAATTTAGTCATCATAGTTTCACGACTTCAGTCTTCAACAAGTTGAATACACAAAAATACCTTGTATTTGCAACCAAAAATTTCATTAGATTCATCCTCAATGACTAAACAAAATCACGAATAAACTACAATAAATATATTAGCTAGCAAGACCCAACAACAATCTTAACC
Source organism: Solanum lycopersicum (assembly GCF_036512215.1). Taxonomy (NCBI): domain Eukaryota; kingdom Viridiplantae; phylum Streptophyta; class Magnoliopsida; order Solanales; family Solanaceae; genus Solanum; species Solanum lycopersicum. The sequence goes on along the minus strand of NC_090808.1, from coordinate 48,385,821 downwards.
CATATTCGCTAAATCACACCCCAAGAATAAGGGTTTTTATCTACACATCAAGAAATAGAAATTTATACCTAAATTATCTTGCATTAAAATGGGTATGAAGATTTAAGTCTTGTTACAAGTCAACAATGAAGAATCCAAGAGACCTAAGTCCAAATCCTTTGAGATGAAACCCTTTCGGTCTTCAAGTTCTTCTCCAAAAACCCACTCAAACTTAGAGCTCAAAAACTGAAAGAAAATAATCTAAAAAGTACCAAAAGTCTTAGATTCTTTGACACTAAGCTAAACACTCGAAAAATATTTATAGTTTTCACAGGTATGTGATGTAATGGATAAATCAACAAAGTAACAATTTGGTGATTCACCCTCTAGTAGTGTCATCGATGTCTTGTTCTTAATCAAAGAATATTAGTGTTTTGCATCAATGCGCAATAAGGTACTATTGTGTGTAATTTCTCGATAATGCACCGACTTCTCATTTTCTCCGCCGATTTGATCCTTTCCTTTGGCTCATCACACTTGAACAAAGGTCGGTAGTAAGACCTATCGGCGAGTTGCCAAGTGCACTTGACTGTCCTCAAACCTTCATTTCTTCTTTTCGTTTATCGTTTTTGCTCCTTTTTTTTAAGTAGTGTCCATGTCTTGCCTTAAACTCAAAATACCTAAAATGCAAGGTTATTCTTTAGTAATTGAGACAATACAAGCATTTAAGGACATTATTTCAATAAAATAAATACAAAAAATGAGTCCAATTTGTGAACTCATCAACATCCCCAACTTAAAATTTTGCATGTCTTCAAGTAAAATTCAAGCTCACTAGTTCAAAAAGGATGTATCAAACAGTGCTACAAAGATACAATCATGAATGTACACAACAAAACACAATTTACTTATGCAAGGATCAATTGTGTACCCATAGATTCAAGTTAAGACATACCATTACCAAAGATTCTCAAGCTCGCAGTACTTGCTTCAAATGCAAGTTCAAGCTCAAAAAAAGCATTCAAATTCCCTAACACAAATGATGATTCCAGTATCACACACATGATGTTAATCATTTAAGGTTCGGAAATCAAATACAAAACTCATTTTCAAAAAGAGAAACATAATGCATGCTTTCACCATAGGTTTGCCCATATTTTCCTATCAATATTTGTTTCAACTTTCTCAAGATCAAAAAGGTCTTTCTAAGGCTTGTAAGCGCTGTGTGCAAAGGTATGACCATTTTTGCTCAGTGAGTATGATCCTCATAAAATGTGGTGCTCACAACACTTCTCTTCCTTCCCTCTCATTACATTAATTAGTGTTTACAAGTTATCCCTGTATTCGCTTTCCCATAATGTGTTGGAAACCCTCTTTTTCTTTTTGTAACTTTCTAGTTTGTTTCACAACTTTCCTTTTTCATTCTTTTCTTCTTTTTTTCTCTTTTATCTTCTATTTTGTATATATAGCGGGGTTTCATTTTTCTCAACACAATGGGTAGAACGAATCTTTCTGGGACTTTCTTAACTTGCTTTCTCTTTTCACCAAACCCCACTTTAGGCTTTTGGCCTAAGTTAGCTATGCTCTTAAGCACAAATCTAGACGAATATGGTAAAGACTCAAGAAAGGTTATGTTGTTGTCAAGTTTCTTCCAAATACAGGTAACGCTAAAGGGGTGTTTAAGAGAGATTCACGCACTCAAAAGGTAGTTCACAAAAGAGGTATATTTCAAATTGGCTTACACTTAAAAATTGCCTAGAAGATCATATCAAGAGAAATCTTTACTTAGTGAATAAAACTAATGGGAAAAATTCTAGGTGTTGTCATGCATGGTTCAAGTTAAGCTTATCACACAAGCCATCGACACTAAAGTCAAACAAGACTCCACACTTTTGCTAGTGTGAAATGGTCATTACAAGAGAATCAATTTGAAAATAGGCTAGTCACAATCATATGCAAAGAGTTCACATATTGCCTACGCAACTTCATTTGGCCTTGTTGTAGCGGTACAATCATGTTTTTCGATTGCGAGCACTATTCAAGTCATCAGCATAGACCAAAACCTAGAATTAAATTTGCCTAAGAATAGGCATGTTTTCAATTATATACATGAGGTGGTGAAAATTTATGAAAAAATTAAAATTTTTCGAAAGGGTCAAAATTATTTTGCAATTATAACAAAAAGGGAGCCATAAGCTCAATCATCCACAAAAAGCAAATTAAACACAATTTAAAAATTGACAACCCAAATATAAACACAAAACGCAAAATAAAATAGTAATCGCAAAAAAGGTTGTGGGACTCACCCACCATAATTAAAAAAAATTGTCCTCAAATGCACATAAAACTATCTTATAGGAGATATAAGAGATAAATAGAGAAGATAGAGAGGGATCTTATCTACGCACACTCTCCTTCTATCGGGACCCTCGTTCTTTTGGGTTTCAGCGTCTTTGGCTGCTTCAGCCGCGACTTCACCAACTATATTTTCTTCAACCATCTTGTCAGCATTGTGCCTTAAAGGCATAGATTGCAATAACAAACCCTCGAGCCCACAAGGGGACATTAGGATCAACGGGGGATATCCTCCTGGAAGTTCCTTCCTTCTTCAAAGTTTCGGCCTTCCGTACGCTTTTCCTGAAATTTGCTGCCCTTATGTGCTTGGGTGGCATGTTTCTCCCTTCTACCTTTGGTCTAGACATATCTGCAAAGCTTTGATAAAAAGTTAGAATGTATTCAATCATGAGCAATGAAAATTCAAATGCATAATTACTCTGATGCATCAGTAGGCAAGTACATGAACTTTAAGGTGATTTGCCAAATACGGTGCTCAAAGGATACATGGGTGCAGACAAGAGGCGAACAAGAGTAATTTCCCAAGGTGGCGAATGCACTTTACGACTTTAGAATTTTCATCGAAAGTTACAGAAATAGCTATTCATTTATCTTGTAACTAAGGGAGAGATGGATACATTAGGCAAACCACCAAGCGATTTGGTGAGCACGACCCAGCTTGCCAAGCATCCCAACGTGCCCATTTTCAAACCAACTTCTTGAATTCAATGCCGCAACCCTCGGAAACTAAATTAAGGCATGTGCAACTCAAATAAAGTTTAGACCTAGTAATAATTATGCACGACCCATGATTTTTTTATCTATTTTAAGAAACAATGTTCATGAATCAAGCACTTAACTTATTGCGGTAGAAAATCACCAGCCCAAAATAGATAGACAAAAATATTACTCCTACTAGGCAGATTTAGCACACATCACAAGATAATGCTACTACATTCTAGAACTAAATTCAATAAAAAAACTTAGTTTTAAAAATCAACCTTTCATGCTGAGTAGGATTATTTGAGATGCTAGGAGCCAATGCAATTCAAATCCAAGCGCAAACTAATCAACCAGAACAAAATATGGGTGCAGAAATTTAAAAGATAGATGTGAATGTGTGAGTTTGAAGAATTAAAAGAGATGGCACCTTTAGGAGTATAAGAAGTTTAAACCTAAAATTGAAGAGACCATCCGGTTCTTTCCCATTCGTCGACATTAGTCGTGGTCGCTCAACCCTTCGGTGACACACCAAATCATTGCTTCGCTAGCCAAGTTTTACAAAATTCACAGTCAATGTTGAAAATCCAAATAGATGTACAAGTTAAAATTGCCGAAACATTGGTGACTCGCCCATATTTCTTAGGCTAGTCAAGTTTTACAGCTCTAGATCAACATTTCCTTAAGTCTAACGGCGGACTGGATCGTGGTCGCCAACATATTTGGTCACCCGCCAAATGATATTTTTGCTTGTAGAACTCTGTATTTCCTAGCATTGTCCCACTTCATCTTGCACAACCAATACACTCTTATTTTATCAACACACAAATAAAAGTTAAAAAAGGGTGGACACATCTTCTTTCATGTCTTATTACATTTTGTTCGACCCTTCAACTTTGTTGAGAATACACGAGAGGATATCCTCAGACCTGCCACGTTTATATATTTGGGCTTCTGAGGCTCATGGGAAGGCACATATATACATCCTTCTCCCCATATTTCCAATTTGGATTATGGTCCCTCCATTAACGATCTTGATCCATCCTAGCGTCATCTCTAGACCAACCTTAGTTGCCACCCTGCCTTGGGTATTTTAGACAATAACCACCGCATTGGTTGGCTAGAAAGTTTACCTCCTCGTTATACAAGGTTTTGAACTTCATCTCCTCAAGATTTTCACACTGAACCCCTACGGCATTGGCACCTCCGGCACAAACCCCCATGACATTTTTTGATAGAATATCGAGCTATGTCCTAATTTTGTCCATTTTTTGGTCTCTCTCATTGTCTTTTACAATTTTCTCCTTAGATGAGAGGAGAGACTTGATCTTCATTAGTGTACCACATTCTGTTGATAGTTGACATATCGTCCAAAAGTTATGCTGCTACGGCATATGGTTGTTGCATTAAGCCTCCCGGCAAGAGCTGGTTGGTGACACCTTTGTTTACCAAATCCAAATTTCAGTAGAAGTATTGAAGAAGCACATTATCAGGCAGACCATGGGTCGGGCATTCTAGCACCAACTTTTTGAACCGCAGCCAAGTTTCGTACAAAGGCTCGTATTTTAGATGATTAAAGCTCTGAATATTATCCCAAAGTGACATCATCTTTGAAGGGTGGAAAATCACAATTAAAATACGGTCACCAATTCTTTCCACGATCTGATGGATTCTCGTGGCAGCTCTGCTAGCCATTTGCAAGCTTCTCCCAATAGTGAAAAAGGGAATAGCCTTAACTGGACTAACTCTTGAGAGATATTTTTAAATGAAAATGGTTTGTATATATCGATGAAGTTGCAAAGATGTTCATGAGGATCTTCATAAGCCACTCCACTGAAGAGTCCCTTTAGTTGTAAAAGTTGCAATATGGCTCTCGTTACGTGGAACACTATATTTCTCTCGGATGGGGTAAAGGATGGCTCCAGCACCTCCCATAAAATGGTGGTCATTCATGTTGGGCTCTTGGACAAGCTTGAGATTATTAATGTAATCTTGGTGGCCCACCCGACTCCCATTACTTCCATTAAAACTCATGCTTTCAAGAATAGTCAACCAATCAAATGAAACAAAACTAAAAATTAGGTTAGTAAAACTAAAACTAAGCAAGAACGAAAATCTAATATGACTACAAATTTTCACGTAACACCACTCCCCACCAGCGGCGTAATTGAAGTGTCGATGATCGTACCGTAGTATAGTAACTCAACAAAAGTTGGGGTCATTTCCACAGGGAGTGGTGGTGAGAAGTAATAGAAAAGTAAAATCACATTCTAACTAGTCGTAACTAAATACATTATCGAATAAAAGCATTATAAATCAATGATGGGGTGATGCAAGCATCAAATATCAATTGGAGTTTTTGTCACTTGTAGTCAAAATAATGAAATTAACAAGAGAATCTAAATCAAGACAGGGGAATTCTTGGGTTGTCATTGGGAATACGGGTTAAGCTAAATTGTTGGTACATGCTTTCGATAGGAGATTTATAGAATAATTGTGACTATACTAAGTTTTAAGGGAGATAAGATATCTCTCAAGAAACTTACCCCATTTCAGATGGGCTCCTCTTAGACACCCACTTGCCACATAGAGACTAACCTATGCCTTAACCTACTCACTCTCTCGAGCAGAGTGTACGGAAATGAGACTAGTCATTCTCTGAAGAAAAGCCTCATGTCGACCCACTCCCATCGGGCATCAATTTAGTAGTCTTAGTTTCACGATTTATGTCTCTCGAAAAGCGAAAACACATAAATAAACTTTTATTTGAAACTACAAATTCATTAGATTCATCCACAACTACTAAACGAAATCATAAGTAAACTACAATTAATCTATCAGCTAGCAAGACTCAACAACAATCTTAACCCATATTCGCTAAATCACACCCCAAGAATTGGAGCTTTTATCCATAGGTTAAGATATAAAAATTTATACCTAAAATATCTTACATTCAAATGGTATGAAACTTTACATCTTGTTACAGTCCAAAAATGATGAAATCCAAGATCCCAACTCCAAATCCTTGGAGATGAAACCATTTTGGTCTTCAAATTCTTCTCCAAAAACCCTCTCAAAGTAGAGCTCCAAAATTTATAGAAAATAATCTAAAAAGTACTAAGAATCTTATAGTATTTGATATTTATCTAAAACACTCCCACGTATTTATTGTTTTCAAATATTTGTGTTGTAGAGGTTAATTAGGCGCAGTAAGCAAGAATCGCCGAACAATTCGGTGATTCGCCCTATGGTAGTGTCATTGTTGTCTTGCACTTAATCCAAACATCTTTGTATTCTGTATCAATAGTCGATAAAGTACTGCTTCACGGCACTTTTCAGAGATGCAATGCCGGCTCCTTTTCACCGTTGATTTGATCATTTCTTTCAGGTCTAGGAACATTGGAAGAAAGGGCTATAGTCAAACTTATCGGCTAGTCTCCAAGTAAACTTGGCGGTCCTCAAGCCTTCATTCTTCGTTCTTTTCATCCTTTTTGCTCCTTTATGCTAAGTAGTGTCCATGCCTTGCCTCAAACTCAAGATGATCGTTAGTATTTGAGACAAAAAAGAATTTAAGGACACTATTTCTATCAAAATATTGCCCTAAATGAATCCTATTTGTGGACTCATCAAACTAGTGTTGTTCAAATCTCACAAGAAATATATAGAGCATTAACTAATTCCTTCAAAATATTATATTCCAATGAGTACCTCATTACTTACTACTCATCATTAACCCTCCAAATATACATTACCATCTAGTCCCCACTTAATTTGAACAAAACTTGAACTTGCCGTATTCTAAAATCTAATACTTCCAACACTATAATATTGGTAAGGTCGTGAACAACAAGGTATAGAACATTTGCCTGATTTTTTTAGAGCATACTTGTATTGAGAATAATTATATATATACTCCTACAAATTCATTCCCTTAACCCAAAATTTAATAATCTAAAAATATATATTAATAATAATAATGTTAACATTTTTCTTGTCCCCTATATTTCTAAAGCCGCCGGAAACAATGATTTCAACACTTCCCCCCTTAACTTTAATACAGCCATTATACTAATTTAATAAAATTAAATAATGGTTACCTACACAAAATTTATCAACAATAAACAATAAATAATGCCTATCCATCAATTTGAAAACTAGAAATATAGCAGACAATCCAATTCATTCCATACCAACATATATACTAATTTAATTGTAAGAATTGAAACTTAATAATATAATTATTTTATATTTATTTCATGTGTAATTAAGAAGAAATTTTTTTTAATCCATACATACCTGCACTTTCGTTCTTCTCTCAACACACGCGCATGCTAGTTTTCTTTCTACTCCTCTTAATTTTATTTTCTAAGTTGATTATGTATTAAAAGTTACTCACTTATTTTATTAAATATATGTTGTATAGTATAGGACCTTAAATAAATTAACACTTTAGCCCATTAGCTATCAATTTAAGTCATTTATCTAATATTACACATGAATTAATTAACTCACGTAAAACATATAGTTCAAAATTTCAAAAATAACCTCCCAGGTCATTACATTTGTAGTGGTAAATGGTCAACTTAGAGGAGGATATTGGCAATTATCTTGTTATATGCACAAAGTATTGTATGAAATAGAAATAGAAATAGATGGACAGAAAACACGAGTAGTGTCAGATGATTCTAAGATTATGTAAAGAACTGTTTAAGTCGTTATGAAAACTCCAATTAAAATAAAATTAGGGCACAAAAATTTTATGGTAGTAACATGAAAATACCTGGTCTAGTCCAAATTTGGGCTAAATTGGAGTTACTGAGGTATAGGAAGATCTGGTAGCGAATGAGAGATCTAATAATGAATTTTATCACATGATTGGATAACTAATACATTAAGAAACATGTACGACTTTACGGAATTTAATTTGGGAGAGTAGGACTCCCAAAATCAATCTTAACATGAATGGGTAGTTTCTCAGTATCATGGATTGCATGTGTATTATGAAATTGGAGTTTGAAACTCTTAATTTGACTCATTGTATCAATGTAGGCCATAAGGACGGGATCATTCTCGCCAGGTTGGGCCGCCATGGCGGGATGGGGTCGGCATGTTGGGATAGTCGCGAGTTAAGTCGGAAATAAATCCTAAAAATGTTATTTTTGCAAGTTTTGTTCTTGATAGCTCGGAGACAACCCTAGGTGGTTTCTTGATAGTTTCACACGATTTTTGATACTAAAGGTAAGATTTTTACTCCCCAAATATGTTTTCCATTTTGTTGAAGGTGGAATCTTGACTATATATTATTAGGGAGGATTTTGAATTGAATTAGATGGTGGGAAAAAGCTCTAGTTGCATCTTAGGATCCTAATTTGGGTCTTGGGTTATTGGATTTGCAATAGTCCGGTTAACTTGACCTTTGTTTGTCGATCCTTGTGTACATTAACTATTTGTAGACATAGAACAAACGGAAAGAATCCGAAAAGGAAAGATCTAGGTGTCTTAGGGGATCAAGCTTGGATGCAAGGTAGGTGATGGTATGATTTCATATTTTGTGTATTGTATGTTAGTAATTGATTCATTGTAATGCATGTATGTGGATGAAGCATATTGATAAAACCTAATCTAAATAAGTATGAAGGAATGATCCTACTTTAAGAATCAACACTTGATTGTATGATTATGATAATGTACATTGTGGTTGTGATTGTGGTATGAGGATTAGAGCGGGTGTCACATTCTTACATACTAACTTGGATCAAGTTCCACGTTTCAGTGCATATATCTGATCATGTGTCACGTTCCGACATACTAACTTGGATCGGGTGCCAAATTCTAGCATATATATTGGATGGGGTGTCACGTTTTGACATATTGATTAGGATAGGGTACCACATTCAAATACGCTAACAGTTTTTGTATGAGTTCCATGAGAGGGCCATTATATTAGGTTCCATGAGAGGACCATTGAATTGGGTTTTGTGAGTGGACCATTGAATTGTGTTATGTATTTACTTTTAATGATTACTTCATATTTGATGATGATTGATATTAGACGTATGTATGTTTCTCTCAAAAGATAACCAATGTACATACATATTTATCTTGTTGTGATTCTAATATATGTTGTTACTAGGATAGTCGTGTGATCCTAGCAGTACACTGTAGTTGTGTATTGATATTGTACGTGTTCTTTCTTTGTTGAGTACAGGACATCTTTAGGCTACTTCTGACAAACCTCCATTAGATGACTATTGCGCGTGATTAGATTTAAGAGTGAGTCAATTATTTCAGGCTGCCCTAGATCTCTTTTGTGTAAATCCACTCTTTTTAGACTTATACTAGGTCTTTAGACGTTGTTGTGTTTTAGCTTTCGAGATTATATCCCTATATCTTAGACTTGTGAATTTTTAGATTTTTGGTACAATGATTTTAAGGTTCTAGGGTTAAGACTTCCGCATTAGTTTTGTTAGTTATTTTTTTAAACTCTTGGAGATTATGGGGACTCCATTTTAATGGTCATTTAACTACTTTTGTATCTTTAAATATCTGAGGTTTTGGTTAAGTTGTTTAGTTGGGTTGTAATAAGGATTCTCTCATTGGAGGATTAGTGTGGGAGCCAATTGCGACAGTCTAGGTTATGACAAAGTTTGTATTAGAGCCGTACGTCAAATGATATCATTGTACTAAAATGATTCAAGTAGAGTCTTGCGGAACTGTACGAAGACGTTTTTACTTTTCTTCGAGAGACCATAGAAATTTAGGGAAAAAACTCATTTCTTTCTACTTCTTTTGTGTTATGAATTGAATCCAATTGGTATCTAGGTGATACAAATCGATTTCTGAATTTCTTCCTTCTATTTCACATTTGGTTAGGAATGGAGTTATAAGGATGAAACAACAACAACAACAATCGAAAATGTGTCCTTGAAAATAGGTATGTTTTCATGACTCAATATGGACAAGAGACAAACATGAGGTTTTTATTATGTTCTTAAGGTTGAAACCTTCATTTTTCTTGGGTACTGAAACTTAAGATTCATAGGATTCCTTGTTGATTGTCATGAGTTGCTTCACAATATGGATAATTGTGACATATCATTTCAAGGGAGACATGATATACCGTGGTTTCACGGTATTATTAATACTTTTTCCTTAAGTTTAGTGTGTCCAAAAGCCAGTTTGTGCTAATTTTTATATAAGTTTCTCTTTATTTTGCAGGAAATCTGTCCAAAGATGAATGCGGAGATTTTGAGCAAAGAAATACAGAAGAGACCACCTACGGAGCTTATGACGGTCCGTCGTGCTTGTGACGGTCCGTAGGTGGAAGCATAGTGCAGCTGCTGAAGGAAGATGGGGAAGTCTGACCAAGTGTGGGGTTAAGGAGTCCATGACGGTCCGTCGTGTCTATGACGGTCCGTCCTGCAGGTTCGTCGTGAAGTTCAGAGAAGTAATCCCAGTACCCATATTCCAAGAGTTGAAGTATTTTAGAACGAGACCCTCGACAGACCGTCGTTTTTGTGACGGTCCGTCATACATGCCGTCAAGGGTATGAAGAGAGAAGAAGAAGAAATTGCACAAGTATGGGACGACAGAGTCCATGACGGTCCGTCGTGACCACGACAATCCGTCGCGAGTTCCGTCGACCCAGTCGCGTTTTGACATATTTCCAACAAATAGAGTCCTTGTTTAATTAGGTTTTTATTTTTCTATAAATAGTTCGAAAAACCTCATTTTTGGGGTTAGACTCCGTATTGTTAGACTACGAATCATTATTAGACTTTGTGTATTAGTGTTAGATTCTTGATTATCATTAGCCTTTTTGTGAGATTATTGATTACTTTGAGATTCTTGCAAGTTATTATTGGTGATTAATCAAGCAAACTTTCGGATTTTACTCTTTATCATTGAAGTAAGTATATGGGTTCTTATTTAATATATTTGAATATTGTGATTATGACTATGAGTAACTAAACTCCATAACTAGGGTTGTGGGAACCATAGGCAAATAATGAGATAAAACCTAACTAAAATAACAATTCTAGAATGATGTCTTGCATGTATTAATAATTATTTCGCTTAGAGGTCTTTTTAATGGATGGCCAACGTTAGAACTCGCCTTAATGCTACTTGCCGGACCAAGGAGGTAGATAATAGGAAAAGAATTATCAACATAGATTTAGTGTATACTGTCTTATAGGCTAGTATTGATTGGTACGAGGTAATAACTTAGTCAAATATTGAATACGATGCTTAATATGAGGTAAAGATAAGGGTTAGAAAAGCAACACACGTAGCCGGTCCAAGGTGCGGAGTGAGATTTTCTAGATGCCGGACCAAGGATTTAGAAATACATAACTTATCACTTTGCATGCAAGATAGTAGGAAAGAATTGTTATAGTTAGAATTATCAAGTTATGAACCTGAGGGGAACACGTAAACCCTAGTTACTTTGATTAATTAATTAAACTCCAACATTCAAAGCTGTTAAGTGTCTCTTTCAATTTCATTATTTATTTTCATTCATTTAGAATTAGAAACCCCTCTTTTATTGTTTTTACTTTCCAAGGAAGTCATTGACCAAACAATAGTAATAATAGGTTAGAGTTAAGTCTAAACTATTTTTCTCGTGGAAATGATCCCAACTTCACTAATTGGGTTATTTACTTGACACGACCGCTTTACTTCTTATTTGAGAAGTAAGTTTGAGCGTATCAAATTTTGGCACCGTTTCCGGGGAACGTAGCTTTTAGATTAACTTGAACTTATTACTATAGTTTAGTTGATATTTTTTTAATTTTACTTTGTTTATTTTTTGTTTTTGATTTCTTTCAGAACTATCCTCCTTGTATGCCAAATACACGGAGAGGAAGAGAACCCCTGTTTCCCTACGATCAAGAATTAGAGCGTACACTGCGCAATATGAATCGAAACTTGGGAATAAATGATGATGATCCAAACCAGAACATCCCAACTCCGGTTGATGTTCATGGTCAGTTGTTACCCGATGCTCCGGGTGAACACCAACAGAGGAGACAAAATCCCGCTCCACGGCCCCAAGCATACTATATAGGCTATGATAACATAGCAGACTCCGATGGGCCACTTGTTTTGCCTCCTCTACCCATAGGCCATACTTTTGTGGTAACTAGTAGCCTGATGCAAATATTCACTGCCAGATGTTTGATTTTAGGGCTACCTTCTGTGGATCCACATGCCCATATAGCTAAAGTAAGGGCAGTGTGTAAAAGCTGTGTAGGGAGGCCTGACTTGGATTTAGATGTAATAGGGCTTAGAGTGTTTCCTCTCTCACTGCCTGGAGACGCTGCTATATGGTTCACTGAGCTCCCATACAACTCAATCTTCACTTGGAACCAACTAATCTTTGCAGGCTACTATCCGGTCTCCAAGAAACTAAACCACAAAGACAAAGTGAACAACTTTGTGGCACTACCAAGAGAGTCAGTTAGTAGTTCTTGGTATAGATTTACCTCATTCTTGAGAAGTGTTCCAAATCACTGTATCAATGATGAGTCACTGAAAAAATACTTCTATCGGGGACTGGATAATAATAATATAGTGGTGTTGGACACAATAGCAGGTGGATCTTATGGGGAATGTCCTTATGCTGAGATTGCCGAAAAATTAGAGAAAATCTCTCAGAATAATAAAGCTTGGAGTACTAGGAAGTCTGATACAGGGAGAAACACCTTTGCAGTACAATCCACTCACAACCCAGCCAGAGATGAGATTCGTGAAGAAATGGCTCAGATGAGATGTGAGCTTGGGTTGGTACTAAAACATGTCACTGGGGTACAGAAAAGATAAATGCAGTCAACCACTTGGCTAAACCACCACCTCCTAATGATGAATGCTATTATGCGGAGGACACTTATGTAGTAAATGAGCAGATGGGGGGTTTCTGACCGAGCGCCCAAGGCTCAAATATGGATAACTGGCGCCAAGGTCAAGGGAACCAAGGTCGGAACTATGCTAACTATAACCGTGAGGGTAATTATGTCCGAGATGGAAACTTCAACCGCAACAACAACTTCAACAGGGGTAACTACGGTAATAGAAATGATAGGAATGGGCCCTATGTCCCTCCCCCAAATCGTGAAGTTACTCCTAGGGATAGTGAAGATAGTATGGCGCGAGTTGAGGATATGTTGCACAAAATGATGAGGAGGTTCGATGATAGTGATGAGCACATTAAAGATTTAAGGTGTGATTTAGCTAGTATTGGGCAAAAAGTTGATACACATGCAATATCGATTAAACAGATCGAGTTGCAAATGGCCCAATTATCCGCGACACTGAACACACGCTAACCGGGCACTCTTCCTAGCAACACTGTCTAAAAAATCCAAAAAATGATGTGCACTGTATAGCAATCAATACTCAGGGTGGTAAGGAAACCATTGACCCACCTATGCCGTCTAATGAGGAAAATGTGAGAAAGGATAGTGATAAGGTGGTAAAGGGTAGTGGTGAGGAAGAAGAGAGCAATGGAAAAGATGCAGAAGTCCCAATGAAGGTAATTCCCATGCCTAGACCACCACCACCCTTCCCTCATATATTAGTGAAAAAGATCGAGGATGGTAAATATCGGCGTTTCATAACAATGTTGAAACAGCTTTCTATCAATGTCCCTTTATTAGAAGCTCTAGAACAAATGCCCGGTTATGCTAAATTAATGAAAGATCTGGTGACCAAGAAAAGATCGGTCACTTTCAAGGATGATGATACACTGCAGCATTGTATTGCTATTGCTACAAGATCCCTCGTACAAAAGAAAGATTATCCGGGTGCATTCACTATTCCTTGTACAGTTGGGTCATTACATTTTGCGAAAGCATTATGTGATCTGGGGGAAAGCATTAATCTCATGCCCCTCTCAATTTACAAGAAGTTGGGTATGGGGGATCCAAAACACACTACGATGCGGCTACTGATGGCTGATCGGACAATGAAACGACCTATAGGGATACTCCATGATGTGCTAGTAAAAGTGGAGTCATTCATCTTTCCGGCAGATTTTGTTATTCTTGATTGTGAAGTCGATTTTGAAGGGCCTATTATTCTTGGGAGTCCATTCCTTGTTACAGGTAGAGCCTTAGTTTATATGGAAAAGGGACAGATGAAATTTCGGTTGAACAATGAAGAAGCGACCTTCTACAGTTGTAGGACCATGAGGCATAGTGGTGAGCTCCAATCGATATCTGTCATATCCCACAAAGAAAAGATGAAGAAGGAGAATGAACAAAAATGTGCAAAACAACAGTTTATGATTGGGGATTTAGTGCTTTTAGACAGTTCAAGGTCGCCTTGTCTTCCGGGCAAGCTCAAGTCCAAATGGACTAGCCCTTACATGATTACCCAAGTATTCCCTCATGGAGCAGTTGAGTTAAAAGCCAAGGAGGGAGTGCGGTTTGAGGTGAATACAGAACGAACAAAACTCTATTTTGGGCATAAAGAATCAGGGAATAAAGTAATAGAGGCAAACCATCTTGATGAAGGCTGAGTAATCAAGTGTCCTCAGTCGTGCCGCGACGTTAAATCAGGCGCTTGTTGGGACGCAACCCAATACTTATAGTCTTTTTAGTAATAGTAGCATTTTTCTACTAATGGGTTTTTTAAAAATTTACAGGCACATCACCAGGAAATTCTACAGAAAATTACTCTGCAGCAGTCAGTGACGGATACATCGACAAACCGTTGCGCCTGCGACGGATTGTCGTATGCCTCCATTGTAGCAGGCACGTCTTTCTGTTATTTTCAAACTAGGGCACACACTACAGAACGAACGACGGGTCGTCACAACTGCGACGAACCGTCGTCGAGGAATCGTCGCGTCATTACTGAGGCGTACCCGACCCGACCCGGTTGGAGTTTATTATAAAATGTCACCATTTAAACTCCCCAACCCCTCATTTCACCCCCATTCCTTCATTATTCCTCCCATTGCCCTCTCTTTTCAACTTCCACAATCTCTCCCTCTATCAACCGATCATTTCCCCCCAAAATTCTCCAAAGCCCTAAAAGTCATAATCTACTAGTAGGAGTTGCTGTTGTGGGTGTCTTCCTGGTCACCGAGTACTTATCCATATTGTTTTTCTCAAATTCTTAGGTATGTGTTTCTAATTTCTACTCATTGATCTTTCATTTTTGTTTATTAATTAGTCTTAGCTTAGTTCTTCGTGATATGTTCATTTCTTTTATATAATATTCTGTCTAACCTAGGTTACAAATGTTCTAAATTGCCGTGTTTACAACCCTAGACATAGGTGCTTTTGCATTGCTAGTTTCCTAGGTAGTTGGGTTAGACAAATGTACGTCCAAAACACTACAAGTTTGATTTGGGTTCATCGGGGATGAATGGGGTACACCAGTTCTGTCACTGATCTACAGAACTAGACCCCGATGACGGACCGTCGTACCCACGACGGACCGTCGTAGGGTCCGTTCCAAAAGCCCTAACACCCCACTGCCCATTTTTCTAAGTGTCCTCCAATGGACATATGTGACGGACCGTCATCTTCACAATGGTCCGTCCTGCACAACCGTTCTGGTTGTCAGAGACTCTGTTCCTGAGGGTCTCTCATTTGTTTTCTAAGTGTCCTCCAACGGACACATGTGACCTGCACAACCGTTCTGGTTTTCAGAGACCCTGTTTCTAAGGGTCTCTCTCCATTTTTCTAAGTGTCCTCAAACGGACGAGTACAAAGGACCGTCATACCCACGACGGTCCGTCCTGCATGACAGTTATGACGGTCAGAGACCCCTTTCCTAAGGGTCTCCATATTTTCAAGTGTCTTCTGACGGACACCTACGACAGACCGTCGTACCTGTGATGATCCATCCTGCACATACCGTCATATTAGTCAGAGACTCTCCTTCAGGGTTCTCCATATATACATAGTCTAAGTAAGACACGATGGACCCCATGACGGTCTATCATAGTCACGACGTGCCGTCACCAGGCCCGTCGTGTGTCACTGTTACTATAGAAATAACATACTATTTTTATTTTATTTTTGTGTGTGGTTTTGCTTGTCTTGATTGCCACTACTCGTACTAATATTGATCCTTTACAGGTACTATCTACTATGGCACCCAAGCAAGATCAAACCTATGCATGCGGGTGATCGAAGTCTGTCGCCCCGTCTCCTACATGGTCATTGGCTCTGATGATGAGTGTGACCCCGAGTATGTGACCCCAGGCACTTCCACCCCTTCTCATGCTGCACGTGCTCCAAGAGCCACACCCAAAAAGGTGGCGTCCGGTATAGTCTCTGCCTCCCAGTCTGATGAGGAGCGCACACTGACCGGCACACCCTCTGGGTCAGCCACAATTGAAGAAGGAGTGTCTGGCTCCATAGGAGTATCGTGGTCGGAGGAAGCCTTCGGCTCTACTGAGGTTCCCGCACTCGCCACCGCTGCAGCGTCGGCCTCGTCTAATGAGGCTGACAGTTTGGAGACCACATCAGGTTCACCAGCTCAGGCCCTCACCCCAGCCACTGGCCAGCCCAATCGGTAGTGTGTCGACGGTCAATTTCAAGTCTACTCCGACGCCAAGTTCCTGACTGACAAAGGAGTTATGACTCGAACACTCACCTTAGAGCGGCGCGTCCTTACAGGGAGTCTCCCGAAGATGCCTGAGATCAACAATCTCTTCACCAGGCATTGCCTGGAGTAGACAACATGTCTGTTGGGACGTTACAGTGAAGAAATGGTCCGAGAGTTCTACGTAGCGACTCTCCGATCACAGATTGATAGGCGGGCTGCCCCTGCTAAAGAGGCCCCACTGGAGCAGGTCTGAGTACGGGGCGTGCAGGTCAACATTTCCCTGCCTGGCTTCCGCCGGTTTCTATACAGCGAGGGTGTTGATGCTACTTGGACCCCTCTCACTGCCGAGTTTGACTACCGATGGCAGCTGGTTAAAGTTGGCCAGTTCCTGCGCGAGCCATCGCTGAGAGAGACCACCAAAAGGTGGATGGCCCTGCACCTGTCAGTTGATGGAGAGGGTGCCGACTGGGTGACCGAGCAAAAGGGGGCCATCAAGAAGGCCAACCTAACTTTCACGGCAAAGTTCTTGTGGTTGATTGTCCGCCACTGCCTTTCCCCCACAGTTGTTGATAATATCGTTACATGGGATCGAGCAGTGTTGATGGCGGCGATGATAGCTGGGTTCGAGGTGGATTTCGCGTGGCTTCTGCAGGCAATCATGCACGAGAGGGCTTTCAAGGTCACAACTACTTACCCTTTCCCGTGCATGATCTTTTCTCTCTGCTGGTCTGCAGGTGTGCTTATATGGCACGTAGATCAGCTCAAGACCCCTATGGGCACTGTTGACGTCGGCCTCATCAGAGATGAGGCAAATGAGTTGTCCCCATGCAGAGGGCCCCGTCAAGAGCTGCCCCCACTTACTGATGATCTTGCGGATACGGTAGCCCAGGCCCGCATGGCTACACAGGCGGCGTCCACTAATACTACCCCAGTCGAGTCTATCTCGGGTAGTATCACTTCCCCGAGCTCCTCTCGCACAGCCCCTTTACCCGCGCTGGTCCCTCTTTCTAGGGTCAAAAAATTAGAGGCGCAAATGGCCATATTTCTGCATAATATCCAGCCGTGGATGTAGAGGTCCATTACCGAGGCAGAAGAGCGCCTGGAGCGGAAAATGGTCCAGTTTATAGAGCGGAAGATCGCTGAGGTTCATCAGCGCTTGGATTCCTTTGAATTTAGTGTGCTATCCTGACCAGCCCCTCTAGTGGATGTGTCGACTCTTCAGGCTATGGTCGACACCCTTTGCGCAAATATTGACACGATCTTAGAGGCTAGGGTGCCTGAGTCTGAGGCCCCTTCTGTCGAGCCTGTTGAAGACAAAGTATTGGCGGCCCTATTCGCCACCTCAGAGATTCCACCACCTCCCCCTCAAGAGCATGCCAAGAGGCATAAGGGTCGAGCAGAGGACGAGGCGCGAGCACGGAAGAAGGAGCGCCGAGAGATGGAGGCTGCGAGGAGAGCCTCACTTGCTGAGGAGGCGGCGCACCAGATGAGAACCGGAGAGTTAGCGGCTGGGGCGTCTAGATCCCGAACTGTGGAGATAGCGGGAGGCACTGCTGATAGTGCAGTTGTTGCTGAGGACACCACTGAGGGTGTCCAGATTGCAGAGGACGTGGGTTCCGGGGAACCGGACCCACCAGCTTGATGATCGACGGCGCTTTGCGCCACAGATTTGCTTCACCTACCACTCTAGTATTTAGATTTTTATGCATTGGGGAAAATTGCATGTTTTTTTGTTGGGGGTGGGTTAAATGGATAGTGAGTGCTAGGGTGAAGTCTGAGTAGCCCAATTCACTATCCTCTTTTGGGGTTTTCTTGCCTGTGTTCTTTTTCCCCAAAAGACTGATTACTTTTTCTGTTGAACCGGCATGTCTATATCTTTTGTACATAGTTTAATTTAGGAGCATGATGGCTAAAATGATATCTTGAGAAATTAGAAAATTATGCATGACTAGGCATAGTAACTGATAAATGTGTGGCTCAAAGCATGACATAGAGGTACACCATTGCATTACCCTAAGTCTGAAATTCGAACTAGGTGTTTGATAATCTGGTAGAGTAATGATATGTCTAGTGAGTGTGAGGAAGATTTGAATAGTCCACTATTTGTACTGAGCTAGAACTTGCCTGGTTAGTCCTGCTAAAAGTAAGCTATAATAGACAACTAGGAAAACATCATAGGCCCTAATTCAATATAGCCCATTTTTAGCATAAATAAAAGAAAACCAATTGAAATTTATCCTTCTTTGATCCAAATGATCTGAGCTTAAACTAGACCTTTCTTTTTCACCCCAACTAATCTTTTCTGGGAATAATGTTTTGGCCCTGGTCCCTCTTTGGACATGTGCACCTCAGCTTATGCCAAAATCATAA
The DNA here is from genome assembly GCF_036512215.1 of Solanum lycopersicum. Taxonomy (NCBI): domain Eukaryota; kingdom Viridiplantae; phylum Streptophyta; class Magnoliopsida; order Solanales; family Solanaceae; genus Solanum; species Solanum lycopersicum. The sequence continues at coordinate 48,366,852 of NC_090808.1, read as the reverse complement.
GTTGAGGGTGGCTAATGCAGTAAACAACCTTCGTTATGGCCCTGACCCAACTTTGGGTATTGTGTACCTTGACTCATGGCAAAGCCATGAGTTGAGGGTGGCTATTATGAGGAATGCTCTGGAAAGTGGGGTTGAAAGAACAAAGAGAAAGCAAGAACAAAAGTAAAGTGACTCAAGAATTAGTTGAAAGAAAAGTAAAGAAAAAGAAAAATATACAAAAAATAAAAGTAAGAAAAGAAGATAGTCACTTACACAAATGAAGAAAGAAGAGAAAATAGCAAGCTGAAAGAATATGAGAAACTGGGCGAGATAAAATGATAGAAAGCGGTAGATTTAGTCGATATGTCAAGGAGGGCAAAAAGTCACTAAAGTATACCAAAATATACCCTACCTGACCCTGAGCCTATGTTACAAGCTAAGAAAGTCCTATCGTGATCCTACGGGTTGTATAGCAAACTCAAGACAGTGAAAATAAGGGCAAGCTTATGGAAATAGGTATGAATGAGTGTGACTTTGTTCTGAGAGCGAGTGTTGAAAAGTAATCCTTATACTCAAACTGAAATCACTGTGTGAAAAATGAGGATTTTGTTTTAAAGCGAGGACACTAGTTGCAATATAGGAATTGTTAGCACCTCGGTGAGAAATTGAAGAGGATAGGTGTTAGTGCATGGTGAGTCTGTGTCATGCTCTGATCCCACATAATTCAAGCCTAATAGTGATAGCATGCATAGATTTGATGAGATTAATCGGGATTGATAGCCAAATGATTACAAAGGATAAAACATGGATACTATTGTACAAAGATTTTGTATTGAGTGATAGGGCGTCGCTTGAGGACAAACAAAAAATTTAAGTTGAGGGTGTTGATATATCGTGGTTTCACGGTATTATTAATACTTTTTCCTTAAGTTTAGTGTGTCCAAAAGCCTTTTTGTGCTTATTTTTATATAAGTTTCTCTTTATTTTGCAGGAAATATGTCCAATGATGAATGCGGAGATTTTGAGCTAAGAAATGCAGAAGAGACCACATACGGAGCTTATGACGGTCCGTCGTGCTTGTGAAGATCCGTAGGTGGCAGCGTAGTGCAGCTGCTGAAGAAAGATGGGGAAGTCTGACCAAGTGTGGGGTTACGGAGTCCATGACGGTCCTTCGTGTCTAAGACGTTCCGTCCTGCAGGTTCGTCATGAAGTTCAGAGAAGTAATCCCAGTACCCATATTCCAAGAGTTGAAGTATTTTGGAAAGAGACCCTCGACGGACCGTCGTGTTTGTGACAGTCTGTCATACTTGCCGTCGAGGGTATGAAGAGAGCAGCAGAAGATATTGCACAAGTATGGGACGACGGAGTTCATGACGATCCGTCGTGAGTTCCATCGACCCAGCCGCGTTTTGAAATATTTCCAGCAGATATAGTCAATGTTTAATTAGGTTTTTATTTTTCTATAAATAGTTCGAAAAACCTCATTTTTGGGGTTAGACTCCGTATTGTTAGACTGCGGATCATTATTAGACTTTGTGTATTAGTGTTAGATTCTTGATTATCATTGGACTTTTTGTGAGATTATTGATTACTTTGGGATTCTTGCAAGTGATTATTGGTGATTAATCAAGCAAACATTCGGATTTTACTCTTTCTCATTGAAGTAAGTACATGAATTCTTATTTAATAGATTTGAATATTGTAATTATGACTATGAGTAACTAAACTTCATAACTAGGGTTGTGGGAACCATAGGCAAATAATGAGATAAAACCTAACTAAAATAACAATTCTAGAATAGTGTCTTGCATGTATTAATAATTCTTTCCCTTAGAAGTCTTTTTAACGGATGGCCAACGTTAAAACTCGCCTTAATGCTACTTGCTGGACCAAGGAGGTAGATAATCGGAAAATAATTATCAACATATATTTAGTATATACTATCTAATAGGCTAGTATTGATTGGTACGAGGTAATAACTTAGTCAAATATCGAATATGATGCTTAATATGAGTTAAAGATAAGGGTTAGGAAAGCAACACACGTAGCCGGACCAAGGTGCGGAGTGAGATTTTCTAGATTCCGGACCAAGGATTTAGAAATACATAACTTATCACTTTGCATGCAAGTTACTAGGAAAGAATTGTTATAGTTAGAATTATCAAGATATGAACCTGTGGCGAACACGTAAACCCTAGTTACTTTGATTAATTGATTAAACTCCAACATTCAAAGCTGTTAAGTGTCTCTTTCAATTTCGTTATTTATTTTCATTCATTTAGAATTAGAAACCCCTCTTTTATTGTTTTTACTTTCCAAGGAAGTTATTGACCAAACATTAGTAATAATAGGTTAAAGTTAAGTCTAAACTGTTTTCCTCGTGGGAACGATCCCAACCTCGCTAGTTGGGTTATTTACTTGACACGACCGCTTTACTTCTTATTTGAGAAGTAAGTTTGAGCGTATCAAGACACTAAATCGTGGCGGTGGTCTTACGTCGAGTGTCAGTATTAATTGCACTACTCATGACTTTGTGAAATATTTTATAACATACTGTATGGAGAAGTATATACCTTGAACATTAAGGGTAGGAGGAGAGATGAGTTACTAAATATATAGAGAAACATAAGGTAATTTTTGTAGCCTTTAAGTAAAAGTTTGTGTTTTATCCAAATATAGTACTCCACTTTGCTTCAATCTAAAAGAGCAAACTGATTGATGTGTGAAGTCATACGGTAAAATTTACAGAATCAAAGATTATAAGTGACAACATTCAATAAGTTTTGTAAGGGACGGCTTGATAATGAACACCATTACTTGGAAAATGCATTTAACATTGTTGTCATATCACGTATTGATTGCTTAGTAAATGATGAAATTATGTTGCGACAAATGAGGTTAGATTTCTACTATGATTTCCTATATGTGTATATCAAAGAGGGTCATGATACGACTATTACAATAGAAGCAATTATTACTTTTTTAAGCTATTAATTGTGTTAAATTGTGAAACCTGGGCATATTTGGAGAAAAATTGCAAGGCCATGGAGGAAGGCTATGGTAATGCAGGTAGAGGGATAGTGCATCCAGATACGGAGGTTTCCCAACAAGATGACAGGGCTCAGTTTTATGCTTCTTTTGGGTAAGATCTAGTTTCAGGTGTCAGATGCAATGGTCACAAGTGTCGTTGTTATTTGTGCCTAGATGGCTATTATTTTGTTTGATATGGGTTCTACTTATTCTTATGTGTTGGTTCAATTACCTTAAGATTTTGTGTTGTTTGTGATGTACTTGATGTCCCTACTCATGTTTCTATCCTATTATGATTGTCTTGTTTATTTGTTTTCAGACTTGGGCTAATTTGGTTATTTTGGGATATGATTGCCTTTCATATAATCTTAGGAATGACTTGGTTGTCCCCATATTATGTAGTAATTAACTGTAATGCTAAGTTTGTAACTTTAGAGATTCCCGGTAGGGAAATATTAGAGTGGAAATGGGTGTACAAGCCTAAACTAGTTAAGATTATATCCTTTATTATAGATAGGAAACTGGTAGGGCGGGGTTGCTTGGCTTATTTGTCTCATGTTCGGGATGTTGAGGTTTGGTCTCCCTCTATTGAGTTTATTCATGTAGTGTCTGAGTTTAAGGAAGTGTTTCATACTGATTTTCCTAGTATGTCTCTGGCTAAAGAAATAGATTTCTGCATTGACTTGGAACAAGATACTCACCCCATTTCCATCCTTTTTTTGTTGCATGGCTCCTCCAGAATTGAGAGAGGTTACAACTCAAATCTAGGAGCATCTTGATAAAAGTTACATTTCATCCTATTGCTTCTTTGTGGGGGTGAACATTCCTTGTTTATTAAGAAAAAAGATGGTAGTAAGAGGATTGATGATTTATCTTAAGCTATAAAGGATTGGATTGATACATGAATGACAAGCTTATGAATAAACAAATTTCCATTGAGTATACTTGGGCAAAGGAAATTCAAAATTTTAGTCAGAAATTGCATATAAAAATTGGTTTAGTCCTTAGAATTTAATGTGTATACCTAATTTTGAGATGCTGTGTTGATGAAAAGGTTGACCTCGTAATGATAGTCAGGTCTAACTGAGCATAATGGTAATAAGAGTTCGTGATGAAACTATATAATAAGATTATTGTTTAAGCAAATTTTGTATAGTGACTACGACTTGCAAGTATTGAAGGTCGTGGGTTTCTAATATTGATGAGTAATGTGGTTGTATGAAAAGATTTAAGACATTGTGGGACACCACGTGAATCGAATTTAAAAGAGTCTTAATAAAGAAAAATAGTGGGATGTAGTACAACCTTTAGATAGAGGCAAGATCAAGAATATTGTATCTAATTGCAAAGGCTAAACAGGTAGCTTCATAGGGGTAGAGAATTGGGTTCCGAGATGTGTGAATACATTCATTGTTGTGTCTATGGTAATAGTGTCAAAGATCCATCAAGTTGGTTACAACTATGGGAAAAGACTTGAGAAAGGAGTGTTGAGATATTAGCTCGAGGGTGATGATAAATGTTCTGGTTTTGTTTTTGTGTTTAGTAAGGAGTACGAGTGAATTTTTGGCAAAAGATATCCCTAGATCGATGGAGATACGATTAATGATAAGGGAAGATCCATGAATTAATAAAAATGTTCAAGGTACAAGATAATGTAATAGATAAGGAGATTGTGTTATACGTTTGAACTTTCAATATAATTTTCATTGCAAGTCTAGATTAGTGGTGATATATATTATCAAGGTATGAGTTGGTAAGGTGAGAAATGATCAATTGTATCAAGTACTAAGCAATTGAAAGGACTTATACCTGGGTTGAGTAGTAAAGTTTATTACTTTTGATTGTTAAAGTACCTAAAGAAAGTTTCATTAATATTGTTGGATTATAATACGGTAAATGGTTAGAGTGTTTATGATGGATGTGAGTATGATTCTCTAACTATGATCACGTGTATCTTCATTTTCATGGTTGGATCCCAAGTGGTGGATCAAGGGTACCAATCCTGTGATGTTATCTTGGTTGAGTAGGAATATTCACAAGATTTTTGTTGTTTAAATAACATATTTGGTGTTGTATTGGATTTTTTAAAGTATTCTAGTATTTCTACATGTACCACCCTTATTATGAAAATTTATAGAAAAGCTACCATGCCTATTTATGGTTATCCGACAATGTTAATATTCATCTTATCATCGAAGTCATGTATCGATTATGTGAGGTTGAATGTAGGGACCATTGGGTCCAATTCTACTATTTTTAAGGGTAATCTACAATCACAATTAGTAAATCTATCATTTTCGATAGTGTTGTTAGTGGGTTTTATGCTTGGACATATCACTCAATGAGTATCCAATGTCTAAAGATCAAATTTTTATAACTTAATCTTATGGGAATTTATATGGTGAAATAGATATGTTGAAGAAGTGTGATTGTTTGGATATCATGCTTGTGTTTTTGTTGGTTCAAGTTCAGTTCTAACCATAGCGAGTATGAATTCAAAATTTTATCATGTCTAAGTGTAAAAGGATTTCGCCCCAATGATTGTGTCAAAGTTCTTGATAACATGTTGAAGACATGTGTACGATCAACTTTGTTGGTTGTTGGGAATTGATTTTGTTAATAAAGTTGACTTACAACAATATTTATCCCTTGAGTATTAAGATGACTTCATTAAGGCATTGTATAGGAAGATGTGTAGATCACACACATGGTGGTTTCGTGCTGAATTTCTAAAACCTTTGGGTGTTGATTTGGTTAAAGATGATCAGGATAAGGCTAAAAGTATCCAAGTTAAGCTTCTAGAAGCCCAGAGTCAATAGAAAAGGTACGTGGGAAAAGTACCCCGAGTTATTCGAGTTATTCAATGATTATGATACTACTCTACCCTTGCTTTATTCTTTTTTTCCTAGTTTGTCACTCGGGGACGAGTGATGGGTAAACTTTACAGTTGTCAATATGGGCTAGCCCACTCTATCCGGGCTAAACCATACAGGCTTCGATATTTTACGGGTCAGGCCGGGCTAGCCTATTTTTGACGTGGTCAAGAAAATGGTCGGCCCAACACACAAGTACGTGGGCTACAGGCTTGACGGGCCAGCCCACTTTATTTAAAAAATTATATTTATTATAATTATTAAATTGAATTTTAAATTATAATTTAAAATATTATCATAAATATCGACAAAACAATATTACATGATGGTAATGTTAGTACTTGTTAATCAAATCAAAATAAAATTATTTTATAGTATTTATCAGAATAATTTCAGAGACCTCCATGTTTCGCTCTATAACACTCACCTCCCCTTTGGTTTACGATATTACGTCTACCTCCCTTATTTTCATTTACTTGTAACCACTCATTAAACCTATTTAAAATAAATATAAATTAATATAGATTTGACAATTTTACTCTTTTTTATATAAATTTCTTCTTATTAATAAATATTATATAAAAAATAACTCATTTGACAAATACTTTGAAAATAAATTAACATAAAGACTTGTTTTTTTAATCCAACAAAGATCAAAGTCTTCAACTGAGCTGACCCACACTTTCACCAAATATTAACTCTTTATCTCTATTTCACCTTTACCAATTCACGTAATTTTTTCCCCACAATAAGCCATCATTTACCGGAAACAATTTCTTCAAATAGAAGACCAAATTGAACTTCCCAAGAAAGAAATTCGATAAGAACGATAAGATTTTGTTCTAGTTAAACATTTACACAAGCGAACAAAAAACATCATCTAACAAATAAAGATAAATCATTGAAAACTAGATCTAAACATTCACATATAAAGGTAAATTTGTCAAATCTAAATTCATTTAAATTTATTTAAATAGGTTTAAAAAATAGTTACAAGAAAATAAAAATAAGAGAGGTAGACGTAATATCGTAAACCACAGGGAAGATGAGTGTTATAGAGCGAAGCTTGGAGGGAGGTCTCTGAAATTATATCTATTTATTAAGTTTTTTTTCAAGTAAAAGTATAAATATATAAATAAAAATAATAACCTAATTATTTTGAATTGGGAATCTCTTTAATTTTAAAATTTAATATTATATTATATTTTTCAATGAATTATTATTAGCCCACGGGTCAGCCTACCTATATTTCTCAAGCCCATCAAATAACCAGGCTTATTCAGGCCGGGCTAAAAAGCCCTTTTCTTAAATGGGCTCCGAAAATCTTAGCCCAACCCTATTAAATTCTGGGTTAGGCCATGTCGGACCAATGGGCCTAGCCCATATTGATGGCTCTAGTATACTTGTTCTTGTTGTTATGGTAAAGATAATGGAGAAAAATTTTTGGATCGGAAAACTTTTTGGTACTAACTTGAGAATTCCTAGCCTAGTCCAGATTTTGATAAATCCAAGTTTATGATGTCTAGGAATATCTAGTAGAAGATGAGAGATCTAATAATGATTTGATTGCATGAGTGACTATCTAAGACTTTAAGAATCTCGTACAACTTTACAATTGAATTCTGGCGAGTAGAACTCCCCAAATCAAGCATAGCATGAAATATAGTTTTTAAGTGTCATGGGTTGAAGGTGTGTTGTGAATGGGAGTTTGAAATTCTTAATTTGACTCACTGTTTTTGTGCAAGCTTCAAGGGCAGGATTATTCCCGCCAGGGAAGGGTCGTTGTGGCGGGATGGAGGCCGTCATAACGGGACAATTGCAACTTATGTCGAAAATAAACCCTACAAATATTATTTTCTGCCAGTTTGATTCTTAAAAGCTGGGAGATGACGCCATGTGTTTTATTCATTTTTTTCCCCATGATTTTCGATGATAAAGGTAAGATTTTCACTCTCCAAATTTATTTTTTTATCCGTAGAAAGTGGAATCTTGATCATGTATTATTGGGGGAGGGTTTTTGATTAAATTAGATGGTGGGAAAAATCCCTAGCTTCACCTTAGGATCCTAATTTGGGTCTTGGTTATTGGGTTTGCTATAATCCGATTAATTAAACATTTGATTATTGATCCTTACGTATATTAATTAGACTTAGAACAAGTGAAAAGAATTCGGAAAGGGACTATTCAAATTCCTTATGAGATTCAAGGTAGGAAATAGTCTAATTTCATGTTTTGTGATGTATGTTAGTAATTGCTTCATTGTAATGCATGGATGCATGTGACTGATGCGTATTGATAAACCTAATGTAAATAAGTATGAATGAACAATCGTCTGCCAAGAATCGGCACGTGATTGTGTATTTATGAGAATGTACATTGTGATTGTGATTGTGGTACGATGGTTGGATCGGGTGTCACGTTCAACATACTAACTTAGATTTAGTGGCACATTTTGGCGCAAATATTGAATCTGGTGTCACGTTTTGATATACTAACTTGGATCGGGTGTCACATTCTGACATATTAATTGGGAGCAGGTACCATGTTCAAATATACTAACAGTTTGGGTGTGAGTTCTATGAGAGGGGCATTGAATTGGGTTCCATGAGAGGACCATTGAATTGGATTTCGTGAGAGGACCATTGAGTTGTGTTGTGTATTTACTTGTAATGATTACTTTCATATTTGATGATGATTGATATTAGACATATATATGTTGCTCTCAAAAGATAACCAATGTACATACATATTTTGTACATGTCATGTTTGTCTTGTTGTGATTCTGATATATGTTGTACTAGGATAGCCATGTGATCCTAGCAGTACACTGTAGTTGTGCATTGATACTGCACTTGCTCTTTCTTTGTTGAGTACTGGACATCCTTAGGCCGCTACTGACAAACCTCTATTAGATGACTATTGAGCGTGATAAGATTTAAGAGTGAGTCAATTATTTCAGGTTACCATGTATCTCTCTTGTTTAAGTCCACTGCATTCGGACTTATACGAGTTCTTTAGATATTGTTATATTTTAGCTTCCGTGATTGTATCCCTATATCTTAGACTTGTGAATTTTAGAGTTTGGTACAATGACTTTTAGGTTCTATGGGTTAAGACTTCTACACTAGTTTGGATAGTTATTTGTTTAAACCCTTGGAGTTTATGGGGACTCCATTTTTATTATCATTTAAACCCGCTTTTGTATCTTTAAATGTCTAAGTTTTTGGTTAAGTTGTTTAGTTGGGTTGTAGTATTGGTTCCTCCATCGGAGGATTAGTGTGGGTCCCAATCACCACATTGTGGATCATGACATATTATATCTCAAGATTCAAGGTGTTACAATCAAAGATTTTAACCCTCTCATAAAAATATATAACATTGATAAAAATATAAATGTGTACATTCTAATTTAATAAAAAATAATACTATATTAAATTTTTTATAAAAAAATATTTAAAAATAGTTTCTCTGTATAAAATAATCTTAATATTAAAAGTAAATTGATACTTGCACTTTTTTTGCAATTTAATTTTCAACACTACTGTAAAAATAAACTTTATGAGGTCTTAATAATAATAATAATAATAACTTCTTAATATCAAAATGGACGAGGCATAAGCTCTATATATCAAACATTTCTCATCAAAATAATATTAATACAGAAACTTTCTTATTGACCAACAAGATGCACATACAACATAGATGAACATGTGAACCACAAGATGCACGTATAATGCATGATATGCACGTACAACACATGTTATGCATATTTAACACTAATTCTACCTTGATTTTAAAAGGTGATCACAAGTCATGGTTTATCATTTTAATATACAAAGTTCCCACACCGTCATAACATTTGTCAATCCTAGGTAGAATTTTTTTCATTGTTAAATATGATTAACCAACTAAAGATCCCATCATTCAGGGAATTAATAAGATTGCAATGAGTACAAAGTTGTCTTGTAGCTTTTGAGACGAGGTACATACTTATCTCAAAACATTATGATTTTTAGTAACTTTTTGTGAAAAATTTGATGAATTGTCCAGTTATTTTAACTTGAGTCGGTTGTATACATTCTTCTTTATGATTAGAATTATTAGTATAAAATAAGTATGAACGTATATCAATTTCAAGTGATGAGGAACGTCTTTCCTAATATAAGTACAAAATGTATATTACCTTACTTTTTGATAGCCCGAGAATGATAGGACGGTTCAATTTAAGCTCATGAATGATGATTGTGCATAAGAAAGTCGGATTCCAACAGATCCATTAGTGTAGCTATAAAAAAATCTCAACAAAGACATCAAAGAATCCAACAATCAATATACTTAAAACACTCTCTTTAATTAAAAAAAACATTTCCAATGACAAATGACCTTGGAACCACAAAATACACCACATCAGTAGAAAAACAGAGAAGCAAAAAAAAACATTTAGATGAAAAAAAAAAAGAAAACACGATTTGTTTTGCATGTATAAAAGCTTGAAAATTATTGACCCTCTGTTTTTTAGAATGTTTGAGGAGCTCCTTGATAAAGTTTCCATGGTGTTTAAAATAGTTATATAACTTAATTTCTAAAAATATGACTATATTGTAGCATTGAGTTCTAGTCGTATTCCTAATTATTTCTTTATGTTGAGCTTCAAATACAACATTGGCCTCATTTTCTTGATTGAAAGCATCGTGGAAAGATAATCCTCTTTACGAAATAATCCCCTTAAATAAGCATCCAAGGAGGAACATGGTTTCCAATTCCTTTAATTGTATTTCATTAAAGTATTGCATGAAATATAAGTAGACGGACAAATAAAAAACAAGTAGTGTTAGTTGGTTTTAAGATTGTATCTCAAGATTCAAGTTGTTACTATGAAGGAAATTATTATACTGCCAATGATGGCTATTGGGGCTATAACTTCTTGTTTGGGGGTGCAAGTGGTAAAGATCAATGGAAAACTTCTATTTATTAGCTAGGAAATAACTTTAAGCTATGCTTTAAGGTTCGAATATAAATTGTCAACCAATAGTGTCTTTCAACTTAAAAAATTGTCTTTCTCTATTTTTCTTTCTAAAGAACCTTATATATATATATATATATATATATATATATATATATATATATATATATATATATAGAAGGGATTGTACCAAAAGAGAACTCAAGGTCTCTCGAGTGAATTAGCTCACCCTTGAATTTGAATGATCACCAAACTTCTAAGTGAGGTCTTTCAAAAGTTGCATGAAGATGTCTCGTACTCAACAAAATAAGAACAAGTGAGAATCAGTACACAACCACCATGTACTAATAGGATCACGCAATTATCCAACTAGTGTAACATAGACAAGTCAATTTATCATTATAATACATGCATAATATCAACATATTCAATACTATCATCAGAATCAACATCATATTCACATGCTTCATCACATAGTTTGTCCTCTCATGGAACCAAAAATCAAACTGTTAGCATACCAAAACGTGACAATTCGATCCAATTTTTATATCAAAACATGGAAATCGATCCCAGTTAGCATGCTGGAATGTGGCAATACGATTCAATTTTTATGTCGGAACGTGGCAACCAATCCCAGCTAGCATGCCAAAAGGTGGAAGTCCATTCTAAATCACACATCACAATAACACATCAAGATCGCACATTTAAGTCATGATGTCAGTTTAAAAATCTATAATCAATATTGCAACATTCATACATATACAAGTATCACAATGAAGAGAGAACAAGTATATATCACATAATCATAGAATCATAACCATTACCTACCTCGAATCCAAGCTTGACTCCCCCAAGACACTTAAATCTTCCCTTATCGGATTCTTTCCGCTTGTTCTTGGTCTACAACAAATTGATATACGCAAGGATCAACAATCAAAGATCTAATTTATTGGATAATAACAAACTCAATAACCCTAGACCAAACCAAAGATCATAATACCCAAATTAAGGCTTATTACTTAATAATTCTTAGATCAAAATCCTTCCGAATGATAATAACCAAAGCAAATAGGTTTTACGGATCAAAAAATTGATTCAGGGAGTTAAAACATTACCTTAAACCTCAAATATGGAGAAGAATTGTTAAGAACTCGTCTAGGGTCACCTCCTTAGTCCTAAAAGTTGAAAATATCAAATAGGTTCATCTTAGGGTTTATAAGAGACTTTGAAACATGCCATTCCCGCTCCAGTGGAACCATGAATCCGCTGCAGCGGCTCCGCACCAACGGCCTAAATCCCGCTATAGCGGCTTCAGCACAGACAAAATGTACCTATTCACAAAAAGATCAATTCTGGGAGTTCTACTCGTCCAAATTCGATTTCATAAAGTGCTACGGGTTCCTTATCATTTTAGTTATCCACTCATATAACAAAATTCACAATTAGATATCTTATTCATTATAAGATATTCCCTTCAACTTAATGAATATGATTTCTTCTAAATCTGGACCAGGTTGGGTAATTCCAAGTTACTACGAAGGAGTTTTCTGGCCCCATTTCTTTCTTCATTGCCTTTTTCATAACGACTGAATCAGGCTGTTACAGTAGATACCAATTTACCCATCAATCTTCCCCGAATGATCAACGAGGAATGACTTGGGTAAAATAAAGGTAAAGTAGTGTCTGAAACGTTGCATTACCAGGGGTACTTGTCTCTCATGCCTTTCTTTTCAAGTCTCGTTTACCTACTAAGGGTTTCACATCTCCAACCTCAAACCAAGCAATTTAATACATACACATCCTCCATTACCATGCCTCAATGAAGTAATCTCAACACTCGAGTGATATATAATGTTGTATGTAAACTTAACTAATCATTAAAACGAATCCCAACAATCACCAAAAATGATCGTACACACGTCTGCCATATGTTATCGAGGATCTTGGCACAATTAGAGGTGAACCTAAACCAAACAACACATGCTCATATACCCAAACAATCATAGTTCTCATCAACATCTCCATCATACAACATAAATTTTCATAAGCTTAAGTTACAAAAGTTTCAATAAAAATCACATATTCGTCGAGGGATAAGTCCAAGCATACCACCCCTCCAACAACACTATCGAAATGCTATATTTGGTATTTGCAGATTACCTCTTAAGAACAACATAACTGAATTTAATGATCCCCACATTCAACACCACATAATTGATACATGAACTTAACGAGAAGAATATTAAGATTGTCGGACAGCTATTATTATGCAATGTAGCGCTTCTATAAATTCTTCTAATCAAGATGTTACATGTGCAACCTCTGAAATAATTTAACAACTCCTAAACAACACCACATAAGTCATATGAATAGCCAAATTCTTCCCAATTATCCCACTCATTCAAAAGAACATCGCAATATCAATACACTAGATCCACCACTAGATATCCACCCACAAAATAAAAACACGTGTGACCATAACTAGTTCATAACGCTTCCAATCATGTACAAAGGAAACACATGGTCACATAAGAATTTATTGAATAACACAAAAGTTTTCCTTGGAAGAGTCGGTACCAGTAATTACCATTCAGTTGACTCAACATACTCTTCACATCCTTCGATTAGGTCTAACACTCTTAATACCCACAACCATGATAAACACTACGACCATTGAACCTTCAGAATGAAAACCTTCCTGAAATACCTTAACAATCAAAAGTGATAAACTTTACAAACTCAAATCAAGTGTAAGTCTTTTTAAATGCTCAATATTTGATACGAGTGACCATTTCCACACCTTTCAAATTCATAGCTTGGAAAAATATATTGCCACTAATGTAGATGTACAATGAAAAATCTGAATTTAAAAATTAAATCGTCTAACATAAACCCCTTATCTATCAACATTTGCTTATATGTTTATTTAACTACTTTCAGTCGCTTTGGACCTGCCACAACGTCACCTATCCCGCTGTAGCGACACTTTTTGAACCAGTGACCTCTCGTCTAAAAATTCCCAAAAATCTTATAATTTCAATCCCTGCCTCATTTGCTACAGCGACACCCATCTTACTGTAGCGGTGTCGCTGCAGCGGCAGAATCGAGCAGTAAGATTTAAAAAAAATAGTTCTCTTCTTTTTACAACAGTCTTAACTTACTACACTCAGAAAATACCCCTAACAGTAAGATCGATTCCCGGAGATCTATTTATCCAATTCAAAACAATACAAGGCACTTATCATCACTCTCGAGCTAGTGTCTGTACACTCCTTTCTCGAGTCATTTTTCAATAGTTTTGACCAATATGATTGACTTGTGATACTATTACCATAATCACAACAACAGTAAGAAAATTATGCATCTCTGCACCTAATTATCAACACCTTTAAAGATAACTCTTTAGCCTTTCCAATCAATACAATATTTTTGCCCTCGCTTCTCTTTAAAGGTTGTACTACATCCCACTATACTTGGCTCTTTAAAACTCTATATGAGTGGTGTCCCACCAACACTTCAAATTTCACATACAACTGTTACTCACCAAATAATAGAAATATACAACCTTAATTATTTGCAAGTCGTAATTATTACACCAAATTCACTTAGCCACAATCTTATTATATAGATGCATCCCGTCTTAATATACTACAAAGTCTTATTATCATTGAGCTTAGTCGTCCCTCACTATCTCTACAGGTCAGCATTTTCATCGACATAACACCTCAAACTTGTGTCATCAAATTCAAAAGACTAACCCAATCTTGGTACGCACTTTCTAATTAGAATCATCAATTTCCTTCACCCAAGTATACTCAATAGAATTTCCTTTATCCATAAGATTTCCATTCCAGTATTAATCCACTCCCTTATGGATTCATGTAAAATCACCAGTCCTCATACTACCCTCCTTTTATTAACAAACAAGACAGGAGCACCCCATAGAATAACACTAGGACAGATGAAACCTTTATCAAGAAGTGATATACCGTGGTTTCACGATATAATTAATACTTTTTCCTTAAGTTTAGTGTGTCCGAAAGCCTTGTTTGTGCTAAGTTTAATATAATTTTCTCTTTGTTTTACAGGAAATCTGTCCAAAGCTGAACGCGGAGATTTTGAGCGAAAATTGCAGAAGAGACCACCTACGGAGCTTATGACGGTCTGTCATGCTTGTGACGGTCCGTAGATGGCAGCGTAGAGAAGCTGTTGAAGGAAGATGGGGAAGTCTGACAAGTGTGGGGTTACGAAGATTATGACGGTCCGTCCTGCAGGTTCGTCGTGAAGATCAGAGAAGTGATCCCAGTACCCAGATTCCAAGAGTTGAAGTATTTTGAAACGAGACCCTCGACGGACCGTTGTGCTTATGACGGTCCGTCACACTTGCCGTCGAGGGGAATGAAGAAAGTAGCAGAAGAATTGCACCAAGTATGGGACGACGGAGTCCACGACGGTCCGTCATGACCACGACCGTCCGTCATGACCACGACGGTCCGTCGCGTGGTTTGGCAGATTTCCAGTAATTAGAATCCTTGTTTAATTAGAATTTTATTTTTTTTATAAATAGTTCGAAAAACCTCGTTTTTGAGGTTAGACTCTGTGATATTAAACATTATATTGTGAGACTTTGTGTTTTGAGTGCTTGATTGTTAGAGATTCTTCCAAGTGATTTTTGGTGATTAATCAAGCAAATTTTCAGACTTTATTCTTTCTCATTGAAGTAAGTACATGTATTCTTGTTTACCATATTTGAATATTGTGTTTATGGCTATGAGGAACTAAACTCCATAACTAGGGTTGTGGGAACCATAGGCAAATAATGAGATAAACCCTAGCTAAAATAACAATTCCAGAATCGTGTCTTACATCTTGCATGTATTAATAATTCTTTCGCTTAGAAGTCTTTTTAACGGATGATCAACGTTAGAACTCGCCTTAATGCTACTTGTCGGACCAAGGAGGTAGATAATAGGAAAAGAATTATTAACATAGATTTAGTGTATACTATCTAATAGGCTAGTATTGATTGGTACGAGGTAATAACTTAGTCAAATATCGAATACGATGCTTAATATGAGGTAAGGATAAGGGTTAGGAAAGCAACACACGTAGCCGGACCAAGGTACGGAGTGAGATTTTCTAGATGCAGGACCAAGGATTTAGAAATACATAACTTATCACTTTGCATGCAAGATACTAGGAAAGAATTGTTATAGTTAGGATTATCAAGTTATAAACCTGTGGGGAACACGTAAACCCTAGTTACTTTGATTACTTGATTAAAACTCAACATTAAAAGCTGTTAAGTGTCTCTTTCAAGTTCGTTAGTTATTTTTGCTCATTAGGAAATACAAACCCCCCTTTTTATGCTTTTACTTTCTAAGGAAGTCATCAACCGAACAATAGTAATAATAAGTTGAAGTTAAGTCTAGACTATTTTCCTCGTGGGAACGATCCCAACCTCACTAGTTGGGTTATTTACTTGACACGGCCGCTTTACTTCTCATTTGAGAAGTAAGTTTGAGCGTATCAAATTTTGGCGCCGTTGCCGGGGAATTTAGCTTTTAGATTAACTTAAATTCTTACTATAGTTTAGTTGATATTTTCTTGATTTTACTTTGTTTTATTGTTTTTGATTTCTTTTCAGAATTATCCTCCTTGTATGCCAAATACACGGAGAGGAAGAGAACCGTTGTTCCCCTACGATCACGAGCTAGAACGTACACTGTGAAACATAAATCGTAATTTGGGAATCAATGATGAGGATCTAAACCAGAACATCCCAGCTCCGGCTGATGTTCATGGTCAGATGTTACCCGATGCTCAGGGTGAACATCAACAGAGGGGACAGAATCCCGCTCCACGGCCCCAAGCATACTACAGAGGCTATGATAACATAGCAGATTCGGATGGGCCACTGGTTTTGCCTCCTCTACCCACAGACCACACTTTTGTGGTAACTAGTAGTCTGATGCAAATGCTCACTGCCAGAGGTTTGTTTTCAGGGCTACCTTCTGAGGATCCACATGCCCATATAGCTAAGGTAAGGGCAGTGTGTAAAAGTTGTGTGGGGAGGCCTGATTTGGATCTAGATGTAATAGGTCTCAGAGCGTTTCCTCTCTCACTGACGGGAGAGGCTGCTATGTGGTTTACTGAGCTCCCATACAACTCCATTTTCACTTGGAACCAACTACAGGATGTCTTCTTAGCACGCTACTATCTGGTCTCCAAGAAATTAAACCACAAAGACAGGGTGAATAACTTTGTGGCACTACCAGGAGAGTCAGTTAGTAGTTCTTGGGATAGATTCACCTCATTCTTGAGAAGTGTCCCAAATCACCGTATTGATGATGAGTCACTAAAAGAATACTTCTATAGGGGAAAAGATGATAACAATAAAGTGGTGTTGGACACTATAGCAGGTGGATCTTATGGAGAATGCCCTTATGCTGAGATTGCTAAGAAATTAGAGAAAATCTCCCGTAACAACAAAGCTTGGAGTACTAGGAAGTCCGATACAGGGAGAAACACCTTCGCAGTGCAGTCCACTCACAACCCAGCCACAGATGATATTCGAGAAGAAATGGCTCAGATGAGAACTGAGCTTGGGTTGGTACTAAAACATGTCACTAGGGGTGCAGAAAAGGTTAATGCAGTCAACTACTTGGCTAAACCACCACCTCCAATCGATGAGTGTTATTATGAGGAGGATTCTTATGCAGTAAATGAACAGATGGGGGGTTTTCGACCAAGTTCCCAAGGCTCTAATCAGGAAAATTGGTGCCAAGGTCAAGGGAACCAAGGCCGGAACTATGGTAACTACAATCGTGAGGGTCATTATGTTCGAGTTGGAAACTACAATCGCGACAATAACTTCAACAGGGGTAGCTATGGTAACAGAAACGACAGAAATGGACCTTATGTTCCTCCTCAAAATCGTGAAGTTACTCCTAGGGATGGTGGAGGTAGTATGTCGCGAGTTGAGGATATGTTGCATAAAATGATTAGGAGGTTCGATGCTAGTGATGAGCAAAATAAAGAGTTGAGGAATGATCTAGCGGGTACTGGGCAAAAAGTTGATACCCATGCAATATCGATTAAGCAACTTGAGTTACAATTGGCCCAATTATCTGCAACTGTGAACACACGGCAACCGGACACTCTTTCTAGCAACACAGTCCAAAATCCGAAAAATGATGGACATTGTATGGCAATTACTACTCGCGTTGGCAAGCAAACCATTGATCCACCTATGCCATCTGATGAGAATAAGGTGACAACAGAATCTGATAAAGTGGTAGAAGTTGATGCTGAATTAGAGGATAACACTGCAAAAGATGCTGAAGTGCCTAAAAAGGTAACTCCTATGCCTAGGCCACCACCCCCATTTCCTCAGAGATTAGTGAAAAAGACCGAGGATGGTAAATACCGGCGTTTTATAACAATGTTAAAGCAACTTTCTATCAATGTCCCTTTGGTAGAAGCTTTAGAACAAATGCCCGGTTACGCCAAATTTATGAAAGATCTGGTTACAAAGAAAAGATTGGTCACTTTTGAGGATGATGATAGAATGCAGCATTGTAGTGCTATTGCTACAAGATCTCTGGTCCAAAAGAAAGAAGATCCGGGCGCATTTACTATTCCTTGTACAATCGGGCTATTACATTTTGCGAAAGCATTATGTGATCTGGGGGCAAGCATAAATCTCATGCCCCTCTCGATTTACAAGAAGTTGGGTTTGGGTGACCCAAAGCCTACTGCAATGCGGCTACTGGTGGCTGATCGAACAATAAAACGACCTATAGGAATACTCCATGATATGCTAGTAAAAGTGGAGTCATTCATCTTTCCAGCCGATTTTGTTATTCTTGATTGTGAGGTTGATTTTGAAGTGCCCATTATACTTGGGAGGCCATTCCTAGCTACGGGAAGAGCCTTAGTAGACATGGAAAAGGGGCAGATGAAATTTCGGTTGAACAGTGAGGAAGTGATCTTTAATATTTGTAGGTCCATGAGGCAGAGTGGTGAGCTCCAATCGGCATCTGCTATATCCTACAACATGGGTGAGACCTTTGAGACACAAATAGAAGAACGTCTAGGTGTCGAAGCATTAGCGGCAGTGATAATGAACTTTGATAGCAATTGCATTTGAAGAGTATGAGTCATTAGTAGCAGCTCTTGACCGAGGTGATGTTCGGTTTAAACAAAAGAAATTTGAGCTTGATATGAAGAATCGCGAGTCCCCACCCGCTAAACCATCTATATAGGAAGCTCCAAAAGTTGAATTAAAAGCTCTCCCACCTCATCTTAGGTATGAATTCTCAGGAAATGGTGACACTTTGCCGGTAATCATTGCATCAGACCTAGATGAACAACAGGTTCAGAGTTTGGTGAAGGTACTAAAAAGGTTCAAAAGAGCTATTGGGTGGACCATTGCGGACATTATTGGGATCCCTCCTGGTATTTGCTCTCATAAAATCCAACTCATGCCTGATCATAAGCCGAGTATTGAGCACCAGAGACGCTTGAATCCTCCTATGCAAGAGGTTGTAAAGAAGGAAATTATCAAGTGGTTGGATGCTGGAATAATCTATCCAATTGCTGGTAGTAGTTGGGTATGCCCGGTTCAGTGTGACCTAAGAAAGGGGGAATAACTGTGGTCCCCAACGAAAAGAATGAACTTGTTCCGATGAGACCAGTTACTGGATGGAGGGTGTGCATGGATTACCATAAACTGAACTCATGGACTGAAAAAGACCATTTTCCTATGCCCTTCATGGATCAGATGTTGGATAGAATTGCTGGAAAAGGGTGGTATTTTTTTCTTGATGGGTATTCGGGGTATAATCAGATATCTATCGCACCAGAAGATCAAGAGAAAACCACTTTCACTTGTCCATATGGGACTTTTGCGTTCAGAAGAATGCCGTTTGGGTTGTGAAATGCACCCGCAACATTTCAGAGATGTATGATGTCAATATTTTCTGACATGGTGGAGGATACTATAGAGGTTTTTATGGATGATTTTTCTGTGGTTGGTGATTCATTTGAGCGATGCTTGACCAATTTATCTGAGGTTCTTAAGAGATGTGAAGACTGCAATCTGGTACTAAACTGGGAAAAGTGTCATTTCATGGTGAAAGAGGGTATTGTGTTGGGTCATCGCATTTCAGAAAAAGGTATAGAGGTTGATCGAGCTAAAGTTGAGGTAGTAGAGAGACTTCTCCCGCCGATCTCTATGAAAGGTGTGAGAAACTTTCTTGGGCATGCAGGTTTTTATCGAAGATTCATCAAAGACTTTTCAAAGATTGCACACCCATTGTGCAAATTACTGGAGAAAGAATGTAAATTTTATTTTGATGAGTCCTGTCTTAAAGCATTCAGTGAGCTAAAAGAGAAGTTAGTGTCTGCACCTATCATTATTTCTCCGGATTGGAACAGTCCATTTGAGGTAATGTGCGATGCTAGTGGGGTGGCTCTTGGTGTAGTATTGGGACAGAGAAGAAACAAAATCCTTCACCCAATTTACTATGCTAGTAAAGCCCTAAATGAAGCCCAGAAGAACTACACAGTGACTGAGCAAGAACTCCTCACAGTAGTCTTTGCTTTTGAGAAATTTCGCTCCTATTTGCTAGGTACTAGAGTCATAGTGCATACTAACCATTCAGCACTGAGATATTTGATGGCGAAAAAGGATGCGAAACCAAGGCTGATTCGTTGGGTATTACTGCTGCAAGAATTTGACTTTGAAGTGCTGGATAGAAAAGGGACTGAAAATCAAGTTGCTGATCATTTGTCCCGTCTAGAGGATGAAGCTGTGAGAGAGTTAGGGGATAAAACTAACATTGATGATACTTTCCCCGATGAACATGTATTGGCTGCTTCACAAGACTTGATTCCATGGTTCGCAGATTTTGCGAACTATTTGGCTAGTGATATTGTTCCATCAGACTTGTCCTTTCATCAAAGGAAAAAGTTCATGTACGATGTGAAGAAGTTCTTTTGGGATGAACCATACTTGTATAGGAGTTGTGCCGACGGGCTTATTCAGCGTTGTGTGCCAGAATGTGAAATGTTGAGTGTATTGGAGGCATGCCATTCTTCACCTGTTGGCGGACATCACAGTGGTATCCGAACCGCTCACAAGATATTGCAATGTGGTTACTATTGGCCAACTCTTCATCAAGATGCTCATGGGTTTGCTAAATCATGTGACAAATGTCAACGAGATGGTGGTATTTCAAGAAAGCAAGAGCTCCCTCTAAACCCCATTCTTGTGATTGAGTTATTTGATGTGTGGGGTATTGACTTTATGGGCCCTTTCGTGAGTTCTCATGGGATGAAGTACATTCTTGTAGCAGTTGATTATGTATCTAAATGGGTCGAAGCCATAGCTCTCGCAAACAATGAAGGGAAGAGTGTCACTGCATTCTTGAAAAAGAATATATTCTCCCGTTTTGGCACTCCAAGGGCCATTATTAGTGATGGGGGTTCCCACTTCTGCAACAGATTGTTCAAGGGGTTATTGGAGAAATACGGTGTTCGCCATAATGTGGCCACACCTTACCACCCTCAAACTAGTGGGCAAGTTGAGGTATCGAATCGGGAGATCAAACAGATATTGTCCAAAACAGTGAATGCTAGTAGAACAGATTGGTCAAGGAGGCTTGATGATGCTCTTTGGGCCTACCAGACAGCTTATAAGACTCCCATAGGTATGTCTCCATACCAACTTGTATATGGGAAAGCTTGTCATCTTCCGGTTGAGTTAGAGCATAAAGCCATGTGGGCTATGAAGAAGTTAAAATTGGATTGGAGCGAAGCTGCAGAGCAACGGTTAAATGGGTTGAATGAAATTGATGAATTTCGCTTGAAAGCCTATGAAAGCTCAGCCCTATATAAAGAAAAGATGAACAAGTATCATGACAACAAAATTGAAAAACGAGAGTTTATGGTCGGGGATTTAGTGCTTCTATTCAATTCCAGATTGCGCTTGTTTCCAGGCAAACTCAAGTCCAAATGGACTGGTCCTTACACGGTTACCCAACTATTCCCTCATGGAGCAGTTGAGTTGGAAACTAAGGAGGGTGTGCGGTTCAAGGTGAATGGACAGCGCATAAAAATCTATCTAGGGCATGCTGAATCGGCGAATGAAGTGATCGAGGCATACCATCTTGATGAAGTCTGAGCAATCAAGTGGCCCCAGTCGTGCCGCGACGTTAAATCTGGCGCTTGTTGGGAGGCAACCCAATACTTATCGTCTTTTTAATAATGGTAGCATTTTTCTATAAATGGGTTTTAAATTTGCAGGCACATCACCAGGAAATTCTACAGAAAACTACTCCGCAGTAGCCACTAACGGATACAACAACGGACCGTCGCGACTGAAATGGACCGTCGTATGCACCGTCACACCAGGTACGTATATCTGTCATTTTTGAAATTCGGGCACACACGACGGAAACCACGACGGGGCTCGCATGTGCGACGGACCGTCGTCGGGGAACCGTCGCGCGATTAATGAAATTAACCCGACCCGACCCGGCTGGACCCCTTTTCAAAATTTGACCGTTTATACTCCCCACCCCTCCATATTCCACCCCATTACTTCCAACTTCCTCCCATCTCCCCTCTCTTTTCCACTTCCACACTTCCCCCACTGATCATTACTCCCACAATCTCCCCAAACCTTATTACTATCATTTACTTGTCGGTGCTGCTGCTTTTGGTATCTACCTTGCCACCTGAATCATTCCCCAACGGACCGTCGTAGTATCCGTCACACCAGGTACGTATTTCTGTCATTTTTGAAATTCGGGCACACACGATGAAACCACGACGGGGCGTCGCATGTGCGACGGACCGTCGTCGGGGAACCGTCGCGCGATTAATGAAATTAACCCGACCCGACCCGGATGGACCCCTTTTCAAAATTTGACCGTTTATACTCCCCACCCCTCCATATTCCACCCCATTACTTCCAACTTCCTCTCATCTCCCCTCTCTTTTCCACTTCCACACTTCCCCCACTGATCATTACTCCCACAATCTCCCCAAACCTTATTACTATCATTTACTTGTCGGTGCTGCTGCTTTTGGTATCTACCTTGCCATCTGAATCATTCCCCACTTGTGTTTTCTCCATTTCCAAGGTATGTGTCTCTAAATTTATACTCATTTCTCTTGTATTTTTGTTTTTTAGTTAGTATTAGATTCGTTCTTAGTCGTATCTTGTTTCCTTTATATGATTATGTCTCGACCTTGGCTCTAAATGTTAGAATTTGCCATGTTAATAACCCTAGACATAGGTGACTTCACATTAATAGTTTCCTAGGTAGTTGGGATAGACACATATAGGTCCACAACAATACAAGACCATGTGGGTTCATTGGGGTTGCTTAGGGTACCTATAGTTCTGTCTCTGATATTCAGAACGAGACCCCGATGACGGTCCGTCGTATACACGACGGACCGTCGTAGGGTTCGTCGCATAAGCCCTAGCACCCTCCCCAACGACTCCTGTGACGGACCGTTGTCTTCACGACGGTCCGTCTTGCACGACCGTCATGATGGTCAGAGACCCCTCTGAAAAGGATCTCCAAAAATTTTCCAAGTGTCCAACGATGGACACTTACGACGGACCGTCACACCCACGACGGTCCGTCCTGCACGACTGTCATGATGGTCAGAGACCCCTCTTCTAAGGGTCTCCCATCATTTTCTAAGTGTCCTACGACGGATTCTTACGACGGACCGTCATACCTACGACGGTCCGTCCTGCACGACCGTCATGATGGTTAGAGACCCCTCTGATAAG
The DNA here is from genome assembly GCF_036512215.1 of Solanum lycopersicum. NCBI lineage: Eukaryota > Viridiplantae > Streptophyta > Magnoliopsida > Solanales > Solanaceae > Solanum > Solanum lycopersicum. The sequence goes on along the minus strand of NC_090808.1, from coordinate 48,343,190 downwards.
GGTCTCCAAAAATTTTCCAAGTGTCCAACGATGGACACTTACGATGGACCATCACACCCACGACGGTCCGTCCTGCACAACCGTCATGATAGTCAGAGAACCCTCTTCTGAGGGTCTCCCATCATTTTCTAAGTATCCTACGACGGACCCTTACGACGGACCGTCATACCCACGACGGTCCGCCCTACTTGATCGTCATGATGGTCAGAGACCCCTCCTTCAGGGTTCCTTATATATACATATACCAAGTATAACACGGCGGACCTCATGACGGTCCGTCATAGTCACGACGAGACGTTATAGGCCCCGTCGTGTGATACAGTTTTAATATTACTAACACACTTTTTTCAAAGTTTAATGTCATATGATCTTGCCTGTTTTGATGCCCACTACTCATACTAATATTTCCCCTTTACAGGTACTATCGACTATGGAACCCAAGCAAGACCGCACTTATGCACGCGGGCGATCTAAGTCTGTCGCCCCGTCTGCCCGCCTGGTCATCGGCTCTGATGATGAGCGGGACCCTGAATACATGCCCCCAGGCACCTCCGCCCCTTCCCGTGCTACACTTGCCCCCAGAGCCACACCCAAGACGGTGGCGTCCAGCGTAGTCACTGCCTCCCAGTCTGATGAGGAGCGCACACTGACCGGCGCACCCTCTGGGTCGGCCACAAACGAGGAAGGAGCGTCTGGCTCCTTGGGAGTATCCTGGTCCGAGGAAGCTTTAGGATCTGCTATGGTTCCCGCACCCGCCACTACTGCAGCGTCGGCCTCGTCTGATGAGGCTGACAGTTCAGACTCTACATCCGGCGCACCAGCCCCGGTCCCCACCCCAGCCTCTGACCAGCCAAACCGGTGGTGCGTTGAAGGCCAGTTTCAGGTTTACTCCGACGCGAAGTTCTTGACCGATAAAGGAGTAATGACTCGAACACTCACCCTGGAGCGGCGGGTACTTACAAGGAGTCTCCACTCGATGCCGGAGATCCACAACATATTCACCAGGCATCGCCTAGAGTGGACAGCCCGTCCGTTGGGACGATACAGCGAGGAGATGGTCCGAGAGTTCTACGCGTCCTACGTAGCGACTCTCCGATCACAGATCGACAGGCGGGCTGCTCCCGCGAAACAGGCCCCATTATAGCAGGCTCTAGTCCGGGGCGTGCAGGTTGACATTTCCCTGCCCGCCATCCGCCAGTTCCTATACGGCGAGAGTGCAGATGCTACTCGGACCCCCATCACTGCCGAGTTTGACTACTGCTGGCAGGTAGTGAAGGATGGACAGTTCCTGCGAGAGCCAGCACTGAGGGAGACCACCAAGCGGTGGATGGCCCTACACTTATCAGTCGACGGAGAGGGTGCCGATTGGGTCACCGAGCCGAAGGGGGCCATCAAGAAGGCCAACCTCACGTTCGTCGCCAAGTTCTTGTGGCTACTCGTGCGTCACTGCCTTTCCCCCACAGCTGCTGATAACATAGTCACCTGGGATCGAGCAGTGCTGATGGCGGCGATGATAGCCGGCTTCAAGGTGGACTATGCATGGCTTCTCGAGGCAGTCATGCACGAGAGGGCATTCAAGGTCACCACTACCTACCCCTTTCCGTGCATGATCTTTGCCCTTTGCAGGTCTGCAGGTGTGCCCATATGGAACATAGATCAGTTGAGGACCCCGCCGGGTACCGTTGACGTCGGCCTCATCAGAGACGAGGCCAATAAGTTGGCACCACGTCGAGGGCCCCGTCCAGAGCTGCCACCACTATCTGATGATCTTGCGGATACGGTGGCCCAGGATCGCACAGCTACACAGGCATCCATGGACACTACCCCGGTCGAGTCTATCCCGGGTAGTAGCACAACCCCTCTACCGACACCAGCCCCGCTTGCCCGAGTCCAAAAACTGGAGGCACAAATGACCACTCTTCTGCATCATATCCAGCCGTGGATGCAGAAGTCTATTGCTGAGTCTGAGGCGCGTATGGAGAGGCAGATGCAGCGGAAGATTGCTGAGGTTAACCAGCGCCTCGATGCCTTTGAATTGAGAGTATTAGCTCGACCAGCCCCTCCGATAGATGTGTCGACTCTCCAGGCTGCAGTCGACAGTCTTCGTGCAGACATCGACACGATCCTAGGGGCAAGAGTGCCAGAGTCTGTCAAGCCGGCTGAGGATACTGTATTAGCAGCCCTGTTTCCTACTCCATACATTCCCCCATCTTTCCCTCGAGAGAGTGCCAAGAGGCGTAGGGGTCGATAAGAGGATGAGGCGCGAGCAAAGAAGAAAGAGCGCCGAGAGATGGAGGCCGCGAGGAGAGCCTCACTTGCTGAGGTGGAGGCACATCAGATCAGAGCATCGCAAATAGCGGCTGGGGCGTCTAGCTCCCGCACTGTAGAGACAGCATGAGGCACTACTGAGGGTGCGGTTGTTGCTGAGGACATCACTGAGGGTGTCCAGATTGCAGAGGATGTGGGCTCTAGGAAACCAGACCCACCAGCTTGTTGATCGACGGCGCTATGCGCCACATGTTTGCTTCACCTACCCCTCTAATCTTTAGATATTTTTTTTATGCATTGGGGACAATTGCACGCTTTTTTGTTGGGGGTGGGGTAAATGGAAAGTGAGTGTTAGGGTGAAGTCTGAGTAGCCCAACTCACTATCCTCTTTTGGGGTTTTCTTGCCTGTGTTCTTTTTCCCCAAAAGACCGATTACTTTTTCTGTTGAACCGGCACGTTATATCTTTTGTACATAGTTTAACCTTGAAGCATGATGGCTAAAATGATATCCCGATAAAACTGGAAAATGTTGCATGACTAGGCGTAGTAACTGATAATTGTGTGGCTCTAAACATGAAATAGAGTTACTCCATTGCATTACCCTAAATCTTCAAGTGAAACTAGGTGTCTGATAATCTGGTATAGTGATGAAATGTCAAGTGAGTGTGAGGAAAGTTGAATAGTCCACTATTGGTACTGAGCTAGAACTTGCCTGGTTAGTCCTGCTAAAAGTAAGTTGTAACAGACAATTAGGAAAGGATCATAGGCCCTTATTCAATATAGCCCATTTCTAGCCTAAATAAAAGAAACCAAATGAAAGTTATCCTTCTTTGCTCCAAATAATTTGAGCTTAAAATTAGACCTTTCTTTCTCATCCCAACTGATCTTTTCTGGGAACAATATGTTGGCCCTGGTCCCTCCTTGGACATGTGCACCTCAGCTTATGCCAAAAGCATAAGTTGAGGTGGCTAATGTATAAACAACCTTCGTTATGGCCCTGACCCAACTTTGGGTATTGTGTACCTTGACTCATGGCAAAGCCATGAGTTGAGGGTGGCTGTTTTGAGGAATGCTCTGGAAAGTGGGGTTGAAAGAACAAAGAGAGATAAAGAACAAAAGTAAAGTGACTCAAGAACTCTTTTAAAATTAAAAAAAAAAAAGAGAAATATTCAAGAATTACAAACGAGAAAAGAAAAGAGTTACTTACACAAATGAAGAAAGAAGGAAAATAGCAAGGTGAAAGAATAGGAGAAACTGGGTGATATAAAGTGATAGAAAGTGGAAGGTTTAGCCGATATGTCAAGGAGGGCAAAAAGTCACTAAAGTATACCTAAATATACCCTACCTGACTCTGAGCCTACGTTACAAGCTAAAAAAGTCCTATCGTGATCCTAAGGGTTGTATAGCGAACTTAAGGCAGTGAAAATAAGGGCAAGCTTATGGCAATAGGTATGAATGAGTGTGACTTTGTTCTGAGAGCGAGTGTTGAAATGTAATCCTTATACTCAAACTGAAATCATTGTGTGAAAAATGAGGATTTTTGTTCTAAAGTGAGGACACTAGTTGCTATACCGGAATTGTTAGCCTCTCGGTGAAAAATTGAAGAGGATAGGTGTTAGTGCGTGGTGAGTCTGTGTCATGTTCGAATCCCACAAAATTCAAGCCTAATAGAGATAGCATGCATAGATTTGATGAGAGTAATCGGGATTGATAGCCAAATGATTGCAAAGGATAAAAACATGAATAATATTGTACAAAGATTGTGTAGTGAGTCATAGTGCGTCGCTTGAGGACAAACAACGAATTTAAGTTGAGGGTGTTGATATACCGTGGTTTCACGGTATAATTAATACTTTTTCCTTAAGTTTATTGTGTCCAAAAGCCTTGTTTGTGCTAAGTTTAATATAATTTTCTCTTTGTTTCGCAGGAAATCTGTCCAAAGCTGAACGCGGAGATTTTGAGCGAAAATTGCAGAAGAGACCACCTACGGAGCTTATGACGGTCCGTCGTGCTTATGACGGTCCGTAGGTGGCAGCGTAGAGAAGCTGCTGAAGGAAGATGGGGAAGTCTGACAAGTGTGGGGTTACGAAGATTATGACGGTCCGTCATGCAGGTTCGTTGTGAAGATCAGAGAAGTGATCCCAGTACCCAGATTCCAAGAGTTGAAGTATTTTGAAACGAGACCCTCGACGGACCGTTGTGCTTATGACGGTCCATCACACTTTCCGTCGAGGGGAATGAAGAAAGCAGCAAAAGAATTGCACCAAGTATGGGACGACGGAGTCCACGACGGTCCGTCATGATCACGACGATCCGTCATGACCACGACGGTCCGTCGCGTGGTCTGTCAACCCAGCCGCGTTTTGGCAGATTTCCAGTAATTAGAATCCTTGTTTAATTAGGTTTTTATTTTTTTTATAAATAGTTCGAAAAACCTCGTTTTTGAGGTTAGACTCTGTGATATTAAACATTATATTGTGAGACTTTGTGTTTTGAGTGCTTGATTGTTAGAGATTCTTCCAAGTGATTTTTGGTGATTAATCAAGCAAATTTTTGGACTTTATTCTTTCTCATTGAAGTAAGTACATGAATTCTTGTTTACCATATTTGAATATTGTGTTTATTCTTTCTCATTGAAGTAAGTACATTAAAAGCTGTTAAGTGTCTCTTTCAAGTTCATTAGTTATTTTTGCTCATTAGAAATACAAACCCCCCTTTTTATGCTTTTACTTTCTAAGGAAGTCATCAACCGAACAATAGTAATAACAAGTTGAAGTTAAGTCTAGACTATTTTCCTCGTGGGAACGATCCCAACCTCACTAGTTGGGTTATTTACTTGACACGACCGCTTTACTTGTCATTTGAGAAGTAAGTTTGAGCGTATCAAGAAGCCCTTGGATTTAAGCTTTAAGCTCTCTCAATTCTAATACCAAAGAAATATACTTAATAGTAAGGGATTTGATCTCAACCTCCCGAATATGATTCAATTACACCGAGCAATCTTGATGTACAAGTTTTCTAGCCCAAATGAAGGATATGATTTTAGCTAGCTTAGGCTTGTACACCCCTTCCCGTTCTGATCTTTCCTTATCAGAGATCTCTAAAGTTACTGTCTTGGCACCATAATTAAGCCCGGTATAATAGGGGAACAACCAAGTCATGCCTATGATTATATCGAGTCAATAGTATCCAGCATAACTAAATCAACCCAAATCTAAGAATCTACCACGCAACAGAACAACATGATATACATGGGTGACTAAACCTGACTCCTCGACTAGGGTAGAAACATGGATGGGGGAATCAAGTATATCACAACCCATATAAAATAACCAAGAAAATGCACCGACACGTACGGATAAGCAGAATCCGAATCAACAACAATTTTAGCACTTGTGATCACTACATCCGACCCCCATATGCCCAGAATCTCCATAATTTTGACACACCTTATAACATATATTCGATTGTTGAATACAAATGTACAATTCGAGGTTCATAATTATGACTAGAAAAATAGAGGAGACAAAGCTGAAATTTTGTCTCAGCCTGTCCCGCTCTAGCGGGAAAAATCTCGCTCCAACGACCTGCTCTGGCAGGAAGAATCCCGCCCCACCAACCATAATGAAAACAGAACCCAAGCCAACTAATTTTCTGGGCTTTTTATCTTTTCTAATTTCCACCAATGTCCCAGCTTTGCTTAATACCTTTAGAATAATGCCTATATCTAGGACAATCATTAGTTACTTCTAGTAAATCTTAACGACACAGATTCCACAATTTCTCTTACGTTACATTCAACACTAAAATTCACTCGCTCCCAAGATACACCCAGACATTCTCATGATTATCAGTTGATCTAACACACAATCAATATTTCTCTCTTACAAATCACATCATAATTTATCTAGACCCTTGCGCCTAATATCATGATGATTTTGCTTTTACAACCAGTCCCACGATACTTAAGTGGTTACAACTAGCGCACTTTCAACATTTAGGCCAACACATTGCAAATATTACATTTAGTCAAGCAATACTTGACACCTAATCATACAAAGCATTCAAGTAATACACCCTTTCATTTATAGATAATTTGAGACAACTAGAAGCACTTATTTACCGTTATAAGATACAATTCGCTAATAAGTCCAAATCCTTAATAGTTATTTTTCTCCATAGATGATTGTTACTAATGATTTATGCGTTATATGATCCCCAAGAATAGATACAAATTGGAACCTTCTTAGTTTCAATTATCTTGGTTGTGTTCCATCTAGTTCACTTCGTGGAGATACCAATTGAAATCGGGTGATACCAATTGAACTCAACTCATATCACATGGGACAATATTAGCCAACAAGCCCCATAAAACTGCTAATTTCAATCACATAATTTTTCCAAACCCAATACTTAGGCGCCTAATTCTTTAAATGATAGTAACCAGATTTTAAATCAATCCTAGAGTAAACCTATGCACCTTGCCATTGATCAAAATGTCATCTATCCGAGGTAATGGCTACTTGTGTTGAATGGTAACCCTATTCAACTATCAGTAGTTTATACACATTCTCTCTTGCTAGTGACGGTAATACCACTTTTGTTGCTCTAGTTTGAACCATAGAGTGAAGGAGGAAGGATACCAATTTATATCACCCAAATGCCAATTGGATTCAAGTCATATCACGAAGGAGTAGAAAGAAGTGAATTTTTTCTACGTATAGCCTCTCGAAGATAAGTATGGACGTTAACATACCGTTCTATAAGACACTAACCTAGTCTCTAATACCAACTTGTCACGATTGAAATCGTTGTGATAGGCACCCACCCTAACCCTCCGGTGGGAGACCGACTACTACCATCCAACTAAGGAAATAATCTAAAACTAAGGTATCTAAGCTATAGAAGCAAGTTAAAATAAGCTAAAAGAATGCAAAAAATATGCCTAAAACTAAAAGTTATTGTACCAAAACTCTTTCAAGGTTCATAAGTCTAACAGAAAATCATCTAAAGAACTAGTCTAAGTTCGAATATAAGGGATTGTAAAAAAAAAGAACTCAAGAAATCTCGGAAGAACTAACTCAACCTTGAATTCGAATGATCGCCGATCTCCTAAGCGAGGTCTATCAACAGTCGCATGAGATGCCCTATACTCAACAAAGTAAGAGCGAGTGTAGAATCAATACACAACCTGCGTGTATAGGTAAGATCACGGGGCTATCCCACTAATGTAACATAGACAAGTCAATAAATCATTATAACACATACATAAATATCAACATATTCAATACTATCATAAGAATCATCATCAAAATTCACATGTTTTCATCACATAGTTGATCCTCTCATGGAACCCAAAATCAAATTGTTAGCATGTCGGAACGTGGAAATTCGATCCAATTTTTATGCCGAAACATGGAAACCGATCCCATTTTGCATGCCACAATGTGACAATCCATCTTAGTTAGCATGCTAAAACGTGGCAATTCGATCCAATTTTTATGCCAGAATGTGGCAACCGATCCAGTTAGCATGCCTAAATGTGCAATCTAATATCAATCACACATCACAATAACACATCAAGAGCACACATTTAAGTCATGATATCAATTTGAACATCTATGATCAATATTACAACATGTATACATATACATGTATCACAGTGAAGAGAGAACAAGTATATATCGCACAATCATAGAATCACAACCATGACCTACCTCGAATCCAAGCTTGAATCCCCTAAGGCACTTGAATCTTTCCTTTTCGGATTTTTTTCGCTTGTTCTAAGTCAACGACAAACTGATATACGCAGCAAGGATCAACAATCAAAGGTCTTTGCTTTTTCAATTTATTTAGTATTTTCCTTTCTTTGCTTTTTTTCACTTTTATTTTTTATTTATTCGATTCAAAAATTTTATATCTTTATATATTATAAATGTATTTCTTTTATCTACTTTATTTGTGTGTTTTCATTTTTCTTTTAATTATTAAATTTTACCTCCATAAATCTATTAAACTTCAATCTTTTATGATATAATTAATTCTATCAGTTTTAAGCTTTCATAATCTATCACTTTTAAGCTTTCATAATCATAGCATCCAACTTAGCAATTTAAATTTAATATAGTTTACGAATGCTTATTACGTTTTAGACATTACAATTTCTATATTTTATCAAATTATTTCTATACAAATTATACAACCTATTTCAATTATCATATAATTACTGGTTGATTTAGTCTTTTTTTTTATTATCATTTTCACATTATAAACTCTATGTTATTAAGTATTTTTTTCAAGCATAAGTGAAGAAAAAAAATTAAAAAAGTATATAATTTAAAATCAATTCTCTATCTTCAATCTATGATGTTTCACAATATTACATATACTATATATAATTAAGCTAATTAATACATATGTAGTGTGTGAATTACACAAAATGATCAGCTTTGTTTTTTATTTTGTTTTTTACATTCTAATTTTTAAATCTGTATGCGTCATAATTTTGGGCATATAAATATAGTTATTATCACTTTGTTATGGATGGATCATGTTCTTCTCTTTTTCTCATATAATTTTTTTTAATGAGCTTTATTTATTTTTAAATTGGTTATATGATATTAAACAATTTTTATTTAACGAGAATTGAAAAAGTATTATTTTCTTCCTACATGTAATTGTATATTATTTTATTTGTTATAAATTATTTAAATGTGAATAATAAGATGAATCCAAATTTTTATCTATTTAATTGAATTTGAACTAAGAAGTCTTTTATATTCATATAAATAATAATATGAAAAAAATGATTTATACTTTTGATATAGTAATATTTACGGGCCGGCAGTTTTAATCTAATAAATTGATAAATTATTTTAAAACCATTTTCTAGGATAGCGTTTTGGATAGTTGAATTGTGTGAGATTAGAAGGCGTTTGGCCAAAAATCGGAGTAAACACGTCCTCCTTTTCGGCAGGGCAGACAAACTGCCGGTGTGTGGAACCAGAAGCGACAGAATTGTTAATGACAATTGGGGATCTGGATGTGTATATAATACTTAGTAAGTAAGTAGCCGCATTTCTCTGTACATATTGTGGAGGTTGAAACAACTAGTCTTACCAATTTGTTGAATAGAGCTTGCAGTTCCAGTTTTTCAAACCCCTTAATCTAATTTGCCATATCCTTTCTCTACCCATACTACTTGTGCTATCTCATATTTAGCTTTACCCTCGTGCCATGGCAGTGGATGAAAGCAATAATCATGATGATGAGATGGTACAGACTTCAAGTCCAAAGGAGTTCACCACAAATCAAGGTTGTTTTAGGGCCCGTTTGGCCATAAATTTTCCAAATGATATTTGGGAAAAATTTTGCAAATAATATTTGTCCATACAATTTGTTATTATTTGGCAAATATTTTTGGCAAATATCTCAAATTTCCAAATACTAGTTTTTTCTAGTATTTGGGCCAAATATCATTATTTGGGATATTTTAAAAATTAAAATTTTACCTCAATCTTTTATCTTTTACAAAAACACCCTCTTTGGTATTTACTTGCGTTGTATTACATCATTTTTTACGTGAATATCAAAATAGTGATGAAATATTTAGTGAATATTAAATAATGATAGTGATGAAATATTTAGTGAATATTAAATAATGATATGGCCAAACGCTAGCTTAATGTCGATATGGGATTTACAGAAAAAAGTTTCTTTCTTTACTACCTTGCAAAATACACTACTACTTTTTGTTAAGCTTGTCATATTGTTGGTAGCTTTGGACTGTGGATATTTGTTACACAAACTGATTCTGCTCTTTCTCATAGCAGATAATGCAACAGATGATGTGGGGATTGTAGAGACTTCAACTGAGAAGGAGTTTACTCCAAATGGTCTTGAAGTTGAAGGACGCTCAAATATGGAACCTTATGTGGGTATGGAATTTGAATCAGAAGAAGCTGCTAAAGCATACTATAGCACATACGCCACACATTTAGGCTTTATCATGCGAGTAGATGCATTTCGACGATCTATGCGTAATGGGGAGTTGGTGTGGCGTCGACTTGTCTGTAATAAAGAGGGTTTTAGTAAAAGTAGACAAAGTCAGAATGGAAAAAAAAAGTGCAGAGCAATTAGGGAAGGATGTAAGGCAATGATAATTGTGAAGAAAGAACAATCTGGAAAATGGCTTGTTGCCAAATTAGTGAAGGAACACAATCATGAACTGGTTGTCAAACCTGTTAATACCCCTAAAGGTGCAATCTTATGTCAAACACCGGTAAGTACTTCAAATTAATTGTTGATATTTGAAATCAGGTTGTGAGCTGGTTTGTATCAAATACATTTCTTCTTATTGTCATCATTCCTTCCTTTTTCTTACATTAATTAGAACAAAAATCAACAGTTTGCTGTACTGTTGAGACGTAAGTGGACAACCTTTTTTGTTTTTCTGCTTTGTTGCTAAAACCATAACTGCCTCTTCCAAGTCTTTCATCTTTGAGTTCTTAGTTAATGCATTTAATGATCCTCATTTATAAATATTAGTTCACTATGATTTAGGGATGCCTGTTAGTGTGGCATGACCTTCTCCATGGAAAATAAGCTCCTTGAAATGCATTGATTGTTACAGCTTCCTTACTAGATATTCATATTTGCTCCAAATTATAAAAGTTATTTAAAGAACGATTCATGGGATTGTCTTTGTCAATAAATATTTATAGCATTAGGAATTTGAAGAAACTTCTAGTCCAAAATATACGTCCTGCAACTTGGCTTCTTTGTAATCAAGCATGAAGTGTTGTCAATGAAGGAGATATAGCTCGATTGCAATGACATTTTGAAATCTGTTCTCTTATCATATGTGAAAAGGCTAAACTACAGGAGGAACGGAATTTCATTATTGTTTAAAGTCAAACAGAATTGATGTCTGTTACTGATCAGGTGATCCAAGGCTTCTGAATCAAGAACCAGAGACAACACATGAAGAATGTATGGGACACTCAATTTCTTAGGATCGATGACTGATTAGACTGTGGAATCTGCATTGATCTTGAGGTGGCAAACACAAACTTCACATACTTTGTTAGAAAGTTTTTAGGTGAACATGAACTTCAATATTTTATTCCTTTGGCTCTGGATCTTGGTTCAAAAGTTGAGATCAAATTTCTCTCCATACTTGGTGAGATTCACAAGAATTAGGAAACTTTCTTCAAATCTATTGTACAAAAAGCCCTATAATGTTATGTTAATTACCACTCTGGTAAGAGTTTTCTCTCTTCACTTGTTTACATATGATATCAGCACATGATATCCCAGTTTTCTGACCACCTTAGTCTTGCAGTTGAGTTTTTTTTTTCCAAATAGTCTTCTATTCTTGTCTGCCATTGGTGACTTAGTGTAAAAACCATATCTCTTTAGTGTCCATCTTTGTTTCTTCCCTCATTCCTCTCAATTCTGATTATTGGTCTTCAAGATGAGCACAACTGTGAAGATCACCCTCGAAGTCCTTCACACATCAGGCTTGAAGTCTCAGCTCCTATTTATTTTCCTGGAAAAGCATTTCTGCTCCAATTGTTTGTCTGTCCCACACACCATCAAGTGTCAAGGACCGATATCAGTCCATGTCAGCAGATATTTCAAGTCAATCCGTTTTGTGTATCATTGATTTACATGTGCTACTTATAAAGTTAGCCATATATCTTAGTTGATATGTCAAATCAACAATCAATTTTTCTCCAGTCAGTAGTTCTCATCAACTCACTTGTCTAGTCAGCACTCTATCTTTGCTGAACCAGCAGCATGTATCATAAGTCTTTGTCAGCAATCTAGTCAAGCTGGTAACGTGTTTATTTTTAAGTTCAATTGTCCCTCATATTTGTCCAAGCAACAAGTTTAACCATCTCCTAGTGATTCATGGTAGCATCATGTGCAAGTCACTAGCTTGCAGCGCCAAGTTAGTTATATTTCATGGCAGTGCCAAGTTTGTTTTATTTATTATAATGATATCATTAAACCAACTTTCAAAATTTTCACTATTTTTACGTAACTCAAGTCTCTCTCTTTAACAAGCCTTGCATATAATATGACTTATCTATCTCCTTTCTCTGCTCAGATCAATTAAATTAGGTGCTATCATTTGAGGAGAGGTAGCAATCTGATCCACTACTCTCTACTTTTTTGATGTAGCAAACAAATCTGTAGTCCCTGACCCATTAGTACATGTTTCTCATGTGCATCGGCCAAACTCTCCAAACCTGCTTTTAATTCTCCACGTCCAAGCAGGAGACCAGTACTTGGTCCCGATGAAGAACTCAAGAAAGATCAAATGATAAATCATGTATCAGTAGGAAATGATAAAGTGCAGTTCACCCCAATCTTAGGGTGGATTTCACACGAGAACATTTTCTAGTCTCAACTTCATGGCAGCCACAATCATTAGCCTCCTTAATTAGGGTATTACAGTTGCAGATTTTGTAGTCAAACAAAGGGTGATCTACTTAACTGGTGTTACATGTCTGCTAGACTAGGTAAACATTATGTAGATCAGTGGAGGATGACATATTTGTCTGTCAAACTTCTGCCACAAGTATTATGACCCATTTAACACATGTTTATAAATAGTCTTTAAATCAACACAATGTCCCACCTGGATCCTCACTGGAATATATCAATATATGTTAAAAACATGCTTTTAGCAATATCTAGTCTCGCACTTGATATAGCCCAGATAACAATTGGTTGGATTTCACACAAGAGAACATTTTCTTGTCTCAACTTCATGGCAGCCACAATCATTAGCCTCCTTAATTAGGGTATTACAGTTGCAGATTTGGTAGTCAAACAAAGGGTGATCTACTTAACTGGTGTTACATGTCTGCTAGACTAGGTAAACATTATGTAGATCAGTGGAGGATGACATATTTGTCCGTCAAACTTCTGCCACAAGTATTATGACCCATTTAACACATGTTTATAAATAGTCTTTAAATCAACATAATGTCCCACCTAGATCCTCACTGGAATTTATCAATATATGTTAAAAACATGCTTTTAGCAATATCTAGTCTCGCACTTGATATAGCCCAGATAACAATTGGTTGGACCATGGACACAATGATGGTAAAAATGTTAATGGTATGAATCCAATTCATCGAAGATCTACTACAAATTGTTTCTTTATCTGAGATATCATATGTGTCTACATTTGAGGTTCTGGGGGAGTGTATGAATCATTGGTGCGAAGTAATCCATTTTCAAATTATAAGCTTACTTGATGGATATCTTTAAGTTATTTGCCCCTTGTCATATATGTGAGAAATGTTGAAGAAACTATTATTGAATGTGTATCTACATTAGTGCACAGAGAACCCTATTTATAGACACTATAATACAATCCTTTACCAAGTCGGATACTATATACAATTGTTGTTCCTATTCTAAGTAGGGTTGTGTATATACCTATTCCTATTCTTATTCTGACCCCTCCCCCCGCCCCCCCCCCTTCAGCTGATGCATAAAAATCAAATGTACCTAAATATGTAATTGTACGAGGACGTGAGTTGATCACTTGACTTCATCAATTTGGTAACAATATCTCTTGAGAGTATCTTTTCTCTGAAAATATGACAATCAATCTTAATGTGCTTAGTGTTATCCCGAAACATTGGATTTGCGATATGGAGGGCGCTTGATCATAACACACAAGTTCCATATGATCGATTTTTCCAAACAATTGGTCTCTCAACAATTGTTTGATCCAAACTAGCTCACAAGTTGCTAAAGCCATTATTTGATATTCTACTTCTGCATTAGATCGAGCAACCACACGCTGTTTCTTACTCTTCCACGCAGTGTTGTTAAAAGCGCGCTTCAAAGCGAGGCGACCCTTGTGCGCTTTTTTAACTTGAAGCGAGGCGATTTGAAAAAAGCACTCGCTTCAGAGGAAGAAGCGAGAAGCGACGCTGAGGAAAAAACGCGCTTTTTATAAAAAAAGCGACAATTAGGGTTTTTTTTTAAAAAATTTAGGTTTTTTTAAAAAAAATCTGAAATATAACTTCTCTCTCCTCACAACACTTCTTTCCCTGCTCTCCTCGCGACTCTTTTTCCCTTCTCTCCTCGCGACTTTCTTTCCCTTCTCTCTCCTGAAGCTCTCGACTGAGGCTGCTGGCTGCCGCCCTTCTTTTTCTCGTGAAGATCTCGACTGAGGCTGCTGGCTGCCTCCCTTCTTTCTCTCCTCAAGCTCTCGACTGAGGCCTGCAGGTAATTTGTTCATCTCTTTTTTCTTCTTCTTCTCTTCTTTTCTTCATCTCTATTCTCTGCTGCCTCTGTTTTTTTTTTCAATTCTTTTTTTTTTTGTGATTAGTGTGTATGCTAGCAGCCTTTTTTTATTATTTTCTGAAACTTCCTTTTGTTAGTAGTATTTTGTGATTTAATTATGTTTTTGATTTTTTGCTTTATATGTTATGACTTGTGAGTATTTTTGTCTAAGTAATTTCTTTCAATCTAAGACTATATTACCTCTTTTTAGTTATTTAATATTTTTTTATTTTTATACTAAATGTCGCTTTTTTAAAAAAAAGCGCGCGCTTCGCTTCACGCTTCTCGCTTCTGTAAAGCAAGCCCTCGTCGCTTTTTTCCGCTTCTCCTTCCCAAAACACTGCTTCCACAACACCAAGTAACCTCCTACTAAAACACAATATCTAGATATAGAACGTCTATCAGATGGTGATTCTACCCAATCAATGTATATCGATGATATGCTCATGACCTTGATCCTCAAAGTGTAGTATTTTACAGAGGGCTGACGTTATATATTGGGGAATACAAATAACTACATCCTAATGACTATCACAAGGAAAATTCAAAACCTGACTTACACCAATCACAAGAAAAGAGATGTCAAGTCTAGTCATTGTGAGATAATTCAACTTTTCAACCGACTGTCTATACCTGGATTACTGAGTGGCTCCTTTTGTCTTGGAATGAGTTTAACATTCTAAACAATAGGAGTGTCAATGTGTTTACATCCCATAATTCCCGTCTCCTCAAGAATGTCTAAGGCATGTTTGTTTATGAGAAATAACCATACATGATCTAGTCTGAGCAACCTCAATACCTAGAAATTTCTTTAGTCTTTTAAGTTAGGAGATGTTGAAAGAGAGGTTGCCTCAAATTAACGATGCCATCTTGATCATTGCGGGTGATAAGAATATCAGTAATGTAAACAACCAAATAAATACATAGATTAGGTGCATAATGCCTATAAAACACGGTGTGATCAGCTGCACTACTAGTCATGCCAAACTCTTGATTGTTGTGCTAAA
This sequence comes from Solanum lycopersicum, assembly GCF_036512215.1. Classification (NCBI taxonomy): domain Eukaryota; kingdom Viridiplantae; phylum Streptophyta; class Magnoliopsida; order Solanales; family Solanaceae; genus Solanum; species Solanum lycopersicum. Next base: position 48,327,597 of record NC_090808.1, on the reverse strand, counting down.
CTTCCCAAATTAGGCTCGACGAGGGTGTTTCAGACCATAGAGTGACTTACGCCATCAACATACATGGCTACTAGACTCCCTTGACCAACAAAGCTCAAAACCACGTGGCTACTCCGTATAAACCTCTTTCTTAAGATCACAATGATGAAAATTATTCTTAATCCAACTAATGAAGGTCCAATAACGATGACAACCACAAATAGAAAAGACGGACAAATGCTGTTTTTGCCATGGGAGTGAGAGTATAACTACATTCAAGCCCAACTATCTGTGTATACCCTTGGGCAACAAGGCGAGCCTTAAGCCGATCAACCTGACCACAACAAACATTAGATTTACCCGTAGTAAGGGAGACACAAGTACAACTTGTATGTAAAACAGACATATCATCAATATAGCCTTGCCTCCATTCAAAAGGAGAAATACTTTTGTCACGACCCAGGGGTACCCCTTAGATGTAACAAGGCGTATAAGACCCTGAGACGCCTCATACAAGCCACTTAGCATATCATAACATAAAGTAATAAAAAAGGGTGCAGAAATTTAAAATATTTTCCAATACAATCTAAGTCTTTCATAAAACGAACCAGAAGTCTTTAACACTTGTCTCAAACCGTCTAATACTTGAATAGTCTTGGGACACAACCCATACAATAGTTCTAAAACAAAAAAGAAAGACGTAAAGAAAGGTGGTCAAATCCTCGATGTAATGAGGACTCACCATATCTTCACTTGCTTGCTCTACTAAGATTCTAGCCGTGGCCCGTGGGGATGGAAGTCTATATCGACAGACCTTACATTTGATAAGAATGTAGGCAAGTGTTTGCGGTAGTACAAACATGTACCAGTATGATGGCTAGCATAAATTATCGACATAAGCATAGCATAGGCATTAGTTAACATAAGACATAATCTATAAATATAAGAGACAACAACATAAGTCATAAGCATATTCAATGCGCATAAGTCACCATATCATAAGAGGAATACTTCTCCATTAACCTCAACTTATTCTTACTCAAGACTTGGGTCATCACTTGTAGTTATACATATCAAGGAAGGCAACTCAAGCAACAATCCAAGCTAATCTAATGTCATACAAGTAAACCTCATATCAATACTTACAATATTTCCTTGAAGTAATCTTGTTTTATTATAAACATGCTACTTTGGTCAGGGACTTGTCCCTCTTTAGTCATTCTTACTAATCACGGAAGAGTACTTCTTTGCTAGTCCAAGACATATCGTCACTCATGAATGGTTACGATTTACCAATTCAAGGCTATCAAGGAAAAACAACTCATCATGCAAGACCAAGCTATCATGGAAAACATACTCTCATGCAAGTCCAAGCTACCCAAGGAAGGGTACTATTGCTCAATCCAAGCTATCATGAAGTGGTTTACTGTCGCCTCACCAAGTCAAGCTATCATGCAAGCATCCTCTATGCTAGTTCAAGCTACAATTGGAAGGGTACGATCTCTCAATCCAAAGCAATCCATGAGTTCTACTATCTCAAGCTACCATGCTTGGTCTTGTATTACCAAGTCAAGCTATTCATGAAGGGATATCTCATTACTACTTCAAGCTAACATAGTTCATACATGCCCATTACTCGTGAAAGGGTGTCCTTGGCCTACCGATTCAAGGTATATCATTAGTTTAACTCTTTAGACCATGCGTGAGCAACTATCAAGTATCACTATCCATGATCTATTTATGATGACTCTTTAGCCTTTGAACACTACTAGATACTTCTTTAAGCATGACTTAGTTCATTATGAAAGCTTATTGGATCATGCGTGAGCACTCATCACCATCCATCACCATCCATGATCACTTTTACTCTTAGATTCATTTTAGGTGAGCGAATCTTTCAACCTAGAATCATTTGATGTGAGAAAACCTTTCACATTATACATGCATACTTACATAATGTAGATCATATGGGTAAATCCTTCCACAACAATACTATATACAAAACAAAAATACTGATTTTCTCTTCTTTCTTCTCTTCTTTGTACTTTTTCAAGATGTCCTCTTTACGTCGCCGGGAACTATTGCTTCCCCAAATCTTCTCGGCCTCAATCAAAGTGTCTGGATCAGATTTACCGAATTCGACATGCACCCCACACTCTCACCCGCACCAGTGTCACATCGAGACGGGTTAACCTGCAAATAGGAAGAGTCTGCACAACATAGGGTGTTACAACTTCACGTGTAGTCTTAGGAGTGGAAATAAAGAACAACGTTGATACAAAAGCATAATGCGTGACAAGAGACGATGATAATTCAAGAAAGTATAATGTGGCTAGCATTTTGAGTGGATTGTATACGTTTTTGAAGTGCAATCAATTGTCTAGGAGGAGGCTAATGCGCAGTACGATCAAGGTTCGACACATTACCTGAATCATTTGGGCCTGTGCTGGATATGAATGATGATGATAAAGTCAATCCTAGTGGCAGTACAATTAGAGATAATTAGAGATGTAGAAGTAATCATAGATTTTATCCAAAATTGGTACATGTAAGACATGAGGCACAAGTTTGAGATTCAAAGAATGTACTATCAACAAGCATGTGCTATCGATGGAGATTAGATGAGTAACAATGATACCCTTTATGAACCAGAGCATAACCAACAAAGACAATTTGAGAGCAAGAGTGACTAATTTATCTTTTATAGGACCGAAGTTAGGCACAAAACATGTTCTCCCAAGTAAAGACGTGACAAAGGAATATATGGAATGTGGAACCTAATTTTGAATAGAATATGAGGACATTCTATTAGTTAAATAACAAGATGCACGGATTGCATCTCTCCAAAAATGCTGTGTAACATGGGATTCAATGAGTAGAGTGCAAGCAGTTTCAAGGAGATGCATATTCTTCCTTTATGCTACAACGTTCTCTAAGAGGTTTATGGAGAAGATGTCTAGTGAATAATTCCTTGGCAAGTCATAACCTTCTGAAATTGAGAGGATAAGTATTCTAAGGTATTATCATTAGTAAAAGTATGAACAGAAATACCAAACTTATTTTGAATTTTAACAAAGAAACTTTTGAATATAGAAAATTACTTAGAACGATCTTTCATTAACAAAACTCAAGTGCATCTTGAATAATCATTAATGAAAGTGATGAAATTCTAAGGGTGAATTGATTCTACTAGGACCCCAAATATCAGTATGAACTAATAAAAAAAGACTTTGAACGGTCCTCGGTACTACAAGAAAAGCCTTGTGATTCATGTCCTGTGCCAATCATTTGTCTCGTACTGTGGTCCAACATGAGAAAAAAGTCATCGATAAATGTTATGCCACAATGTAAGGCATGCGTCAAATGACTAAAAGATGCCTGGTTATAAGTAGAACCAATGACATAATGATAAAAAAATCTATGGTGACTGAAGATTAGCTTTTCCAACCCTTTTTGGTTTTGTTTGGACCCTATTGACTAAAGTAATAGCAGGAAGAGATTGTGAATACATAATATCAGACAAAATTGTTCTGTTATCACAAATATGATCAGAGGAGCTTAGATGACCCATGATCTGCAAGTACTAGACTAAGAAACACAAGTAAAAGAATTTTCTGCATTAGAAACATTAGGTTGAACAACCGAGGCTACTTGTGGAGAAGTTTGCTTACTTGCTTGATACTGATGGAACTCATCATATTCTGTATGAGCAATATTAGCATTATTGGATGGTCAATCAAGTTGAGCAACTGATGCTGCTTGTGGAGATGTCTATGAGCTCATTATATTTCTTTAGAGCAATAGGATCAAAATTGGGTGGTGGACCATGCAAAATATAACATATATCATGAGTGTGTCCAAGCTTATAACTTAGATTGAGGTTTTCCAAAACGACTTCCTCCTCTTGGATTCTCCATTGATTGATGTATTTGTTTTTCTGTAGTTTGAGATGCGAGAATAGATGAGTCAATGGTGGGCGATGGAACTTCTTTGTTACTAAGAGACGCGACATGAGAAGTAGACGCGAGTATAGTTCATCAATTGTAGGAATTGCAAGATTGACTAAAATTTGATCGCGCATTGAATCATGTTCAGTAGGAAGTGCAACAAGTCTAAGAACTAGAAACAACATCTGCCTTTGCTCTTGTTGTTTTCCAACGTTCATAGTGATTGGTATCAAAGTTTCAAATTCGTCCATGACTGCCGTGTCCTAAGTAAGTAGACATTTGATTCTTGAGTCTTTAAGTTGGTCATTCAAGAAATCACATCATAGAATTGAGATATGTCATTAGTGTATCAAGCACAAGGCTCTTCGAGACTGAATAACATGTCTAGGATGGGCTAAATAAGGGCATCAACTTTGAATCAATAGATCGCCATATGAGACTACATTATTGAGCATCAAACTTCTCCCATGTGCTTTGGCCGTTGCATCTTGCTCACTAGCCTTTGCCTTTTCATCTACCACACAAGCATTTCTTGTTAAGTGGTCTTGGACTCCTTAACGCTTGCACTGCAACTCAACCAGGGAAGCTCAAGCTAAATGGTTTGAGCTTCCCATTGTTGGTTCTGAAGTGATCATAGGGCTTGAATCTCTTATATTTTTGGAGCCAAAGATATCAATTGCGAACAACATATTGTAAAATTAGAATTCTCATACAAAATTGAGAAAAGAAATGGGGATAAATATGAAGTAAAGGCTAATTTCGCTGGAATGATACTTGACAATAATTCTCATAATCACTCTGATAACATGTGAGAAATATTGAAGAATAATATTATTGATTGTGTATCTACATTATTACACAAAGAACTCTATATACTACTACTATTCTAAGTAGGATATTTTAATTTTATGAACTTTTTTGTCAAAAAAATACTCCCTGTCCCAATTTATGGAGGTAGTTTGACTCGGTACGATCTTTAAGTAAGTAAGGAAGACTTTTAAACTTGTGGTCGAAAATGAATGATAGAAATTGTGTTACTATAAATCATTTCGTTAAGGGTAAAATAGATATTTTATAGTTAAATTGTTACTTAATATAGAAGTGTGTCATTCTTTTTGGACTGACTAAAAAAGAAAAGTAAGTCACGTAAATTGGGACAGAGGAAGTATATACTATATACTATTCCTATTCATTCCTATTCTAGCAATACACAATCATCTAGATTAGCTAATCTACTAGATTGTTTAAATGATTTGAAGTCTTTATCATGATCAATTGTATGCACTAACCTCTTTCTTTCCAAAATAAATTTCTCCTACCATCCTTTACTTTGATTATGTATTATGCGAATATATTCCATAAGAATCTAAAATATTTCCAATTTTCAACTCTATACGAGAGCTTGTGTGTTACCATGATCCAAGATTTTTCCATCTTATACTTCTTTCTAACCATTTGCCTATAAAGCGCCTCCTCCTTAATCTTCATCGTAAAATCTTCAGAACGACTTCATTAGAAGACTTTTGTTTAGTACCTTTAGGGGTCGTTGGTTTCAAGACAAGTTATGTTTGGATTAGTTATGATGGGATAAATTATGTTTGGGATAAGTTATGCTGGGATTAGTTATGTTGAGATTATTTTTTGTTATTGTTTGGTTTGTCAAATAAGCATGGCATAATTTCTAAGACTAAGTTGTTTGTGTACAAAAATTCCCTCTATAATTAAGTTATTTGTTTATCAAAGAGGGTTTAAGGGATACTTTTGTTATTTTATATTTTTATCCCGGGAGTAGTATTATTCCGCCCTCAAGTAGGGATAACTTATCCTAGTCGTAATTTTTAATCATGGGATAAGTTATCCCACACTTCGTAACCAAACAAAGAATTGAGGGGTACTAAAAACTTATCCCAAGATTATTTTTTTTTATCCATCACCAGACGACCCCTCAAGAGTTTTCACTTCCAAGCTGGCATTACGGCTTTTTACTTAACCAGATTAGGAGACTTTTTCTTGTTGTTTCCTTTCCACAAAAAAATCACTCCTTAGTTCATCAATTGTTTTAACTTTTTGGGAAAGAGTCACATAGTATAAGTCGGAAGTGCATCTAGAACACCATTAATTAGAACCGACCTTCCCTTAAGGATAAGCATTGTCTTTTCTAATTTGCTAGTCTCATTTTACACTATTCATTCACCTGTTACAAAATATTGTATTCTATATGATTGGTAATTAAGCTGGTAATTTGCCCACATTGAATTTGAGTGAATTCTCCAGCTCTTTAATGTTGGACACCTTTGTTCATCAGAAAAATCTGGCTCTTAGCGTAAATTTTTTGTGACCTTATATTGCTTCAAAGAGCAATAAGATTTTCTTCAAATATGGTATTTCCCCTTGGCTTGAGTATTTTTAACTTACATTGTTGCACTAGTATTCATATCTCAAAACCAACTAAAAAGACTGCAGGCAAAGATCGTATAATGTAAGTGTACCGACAATGCTAAGTCTTAATCTCAACTAGTGGCGGTCAGCAACATGGCTCTTTTGCTTATATTGTATTTTGTTCTGTCCTTGTTCGCAGTGATTTTAATTTTTTCTATAGCTTTTTGAAAATGCTGGTACATAACAGTATCCCACTTCATGTGCTTAAAAACAGAATTTCGAAGAAAAATTGCTGACCCTTTTGGGCTGGTAGGTTAAAGACTTGATTTCATATGATCACACGGTCTTGTTCATTTAATACTGTGAAAGTCACAAGGCCAGAATGGTTTCCTACTGATGTCTGCGCATTTGCATGTATGGTTTTCTATATGCGGCAACTGCTTTCTTTTCAGTAATGAATGCATATGGTCTAGTCGTGCCAGAGGGGTTTTGTCGGTTATGTAAATGACACATTCGTTTGTTATACATTCAGTTAGCAAAAATAGTAAATTAAACCAAAAAATATGTGCAGTCACGGAAGCTCAATTAATTCATGACTGCAGTTACAATCTTGAAGTTAGTTGTGAAATTCTTCTGCGATTTACAGTGTTGCTTTATCATTGAATTTCCTGTTCCCTTCTGCTCCTAGTATTAGTCAAGATCATCTTCTTTAGGAACAATATAGTTTGATTGTATCATGTCTCGACTGTTCTTGATATTCGGTTGACCAATTTCAGGATGATAAAGATGTCAAGATCCGGGAATTAACAGCAGAGTTACAGAAGGAGCGTAAAAGATCTGCAGCTTTACAGGAGCAGCTAGATATGCTTTTGAAAGATATGGAGGATCACTCAGATCAACTGTCAAAGAACATTAATGGCATAGTTCAAAGTGTGAAAGAATTGGAATCAAGAAAAATTGTCTTTCCAAATGTCGGATAGCTTGTTTAGCCTTTTCCCCTTTCTTTCCATTTTTCTTTGGAAAATAGTAACATAGGCCTGTAAATTATTCAGATGTCTTAGTTAAACCTTTTGTACTGTTAATTGAAACAGAATCCTTTATACTCTTGCTTTTTAATTGTAAAAATCCTTGTCAGTTACCATCAGTGCGGTTTCATGTGCAAGAGCATTTTGGCATGCACGTGTGGCCTAATGGCAATGAAATGGGTGAAGAAGACCTTAGAGAGTCCTGAATAGATAAAAACCATTTGGTTGTTTCTTTCCATTTGTCTAAGTCTCGATATGATAAAGTTATTTTGGTATCGTCGTCAGTGAAATGCGTGCCAAAAGAAGTTGAACATATTGTACTTGCCTGAAGCTAGTAAAGTGGACCTATTCCTTGCTCTGATTTTGCTGGTCTGTAGCAGGGATGAAGGTACTATTTTGCTTCAAGTAGGGCTTGGATCTTTTTCTTCTTTTCATTCTAGCCTTAAAATGTTCAGTGAGTGGAAGCTCGAGTCTAGGAATAAGGATGTGCAGTGGCAATTATATTCTCAGCCTATTTAGGCAAAAGTAGTGTTGTCTAATTTAACTCCAGCAAAGCTTGCTAGACGATGTCACCATCAAAATTTAAGCGCCGGTATTGACACTGAGAGCTTGTTTGGCATTAAGGTCAAAAAATGACTCATTTTAGAAGCAACTTTTTAAAAAATGATATATTCAAAAAAATGCTTTTGAAAAAACGTAATTTGTGCTTTACTAATTCATTTGAAAAGTGCTTTTATAAGGAAATTACATTTGGCTGATTCTTTTATAAAATGTGCTTTTGAGAGTTAAATTACGAAAAAAATTTAATTATTAATGTAATTTTACTATTAAGACTATTTTATAGGCAGAAATTATTTTAGATATCTATATAAAAGATTAATTCAACTTCTATTTTTATTAAATCAAATTTTACATATTTAAATTTTCAATAAACATTATACCTTTTTGGTGGGTTGAAGCCTTCAATTGTTATTTTTTTTCTTTTATTTTTCTAACCTAACATAAAATATTGTTTTTACCTTCTTTTGTAATTCTCTAAAATTATACGTAAAATAATATGTAAAATATAACATAATAATATATAAACGTAAAATAAAATATAAAATTTATGATGTAAAAAATAAGAAAATGAAATTTTAAATTGAAATTTATCAAACTTATGAGATATATATTAATTAGTTAAGGGATAATGCACAAGTACCCCCTCAACCTATGCCCGAAATCTCAGAGACACGCTTATACTATACTAAGGTCCTATTACCCCCTGAATTTATTTTATTAATAATTTTCTACCTTTTTTGGCCTACGTGGCACTACCTTGTGGGCCCAACGCCGGCTGACTTTTTTTTTTAGCTAGTGCCATGTAGGCCGAAAAGGGGTATAAAATTACTTATAAAATAAGTTCAGGGGGTAATAGAAACTTAGTATAGTATAAGTGTGTCTCTGAACTTTCGGGCATAGGCTGAGGGGGTACTTGTGCATTTTCCATTAATTAATAATAGATATATTGATAAATATGTATATATCAAAGAGCATTTAGTCTTGAGAAAAATATTTTTTTATTTCTACTATTTTTAAGAAGCACAATTTTTTAGCTTCTTCTCAACAATAGAACAACTGCTTATGCTGCTATTTACAAGCACTTTTAGTGACTTGTCAAACACATAATTTTACAGCAAAAGTGTTTTGTCTTTTACTGGCCTCCCAGTAACAATGTATCTAATGTCCATCAAACTAGTAAAAATATTACAATACTTGCTCAATTTTATATTAATTGAATCTACGAGGTAATACATATTATTAAGAAATAGGAGTAATGCACAAGTACCCCCTCAACCTATGCCCAAAATCTCAGAGTTACACTTATACTATACTAAGGTCCTATTACCCCCTGAACTTATTTTATTAATAATTTTCTAGCCTTTTTCGGCCTACTGCCACATCCGGGTTTACCCCCTAGATGTAACCGATGTCGTCATCATTTTGAAGGACTAAGACTAGCCTCTTAGTTTCATGTCATTACATTCATAGGTTGAAAAAATGCGAAAAATTTAAAACTTTCATTATCCTTACTTGGAGGTATACATAGACCTCTACATACACATAATATATATTCATATCGAGTATACATAGATCCTTCATATAGGAAGGTTACATAGCCTTCTACTTTTATTGCACATACATGTATAAAAATATAGAAATAGTCTCAATGATTGTCTCATCTCATACCATCTGAACAAATATCACAATATGGGCATAACCTTTACATCATTTCAACTAGACCATGTATAGGTCATACGAAAGTATAATATTCAACTAACAAGGAATGAAAGGATAGAGTCAATAAGCTCATAACAAAGTCCAAAGCTAGAAGATGGCATTGCCCTCAAAAGTTGAGGACCTACCTCACTTGGATGAAAAGAAGAATCCAAGCCTTCAATAATGTGGCTTCTCAAAACTCCTCAACGATCGGTACCTAAATGTTTGGAAAAAAGGGAAGAAAATGGGGTTAGTACTTCACATGTACTAAGTATGAGATCTTATGCACATACACAAGCAAAACATGCTAAAAGAAACTTTTTATTAAAACATGCCCAACTATCCCTTTAGGGGCCTAATGCAAAGTCAAGTAAGTCATATAAACCAACCAAACATGCTTACTATCTCAACAAGTAATACTTATCCCAACATACTTGAAACCATGATTTACTACAACCCTAATATCAAGGAATAATATTACAAGAATGAATAAGAGTCAAACATATCATAATAAGCAAGACAACTACTCACAAGTCCTTATCAAGTCAACAAGTGCAATGACCAAGCAAAGCCCTTCCACAATCAAGTATCCTTAACAAGAAAACACAACCAATGTCCAACTTTACATATCATGGCATTCAGGCTTGCATAAAATCGTATATTATCATTATAATCCAAGGCATATTCATAAATGAAATAATCAACCTATAGTATCAACAATGTGCCATGGTCAATTATCATAACATAAATATATAATAACCTCCTCCTAAGACTCCCCTGAAGGCTAACTAGTGCAATGTCTAGGTAGAGTCCCCTACCCCTACCAAGACTAAGCTAGACCCCTTAGGTTATCCAAGTTAGGGTTCAAATCCTTTAATTCTTTTTACCTTTTTGGGAACATATTGCCCTAACCGACATAGACCACATGAACTAGTATTAAATCCGGTGTCATAAAACCCTACACCGAAAAAAGGCGAACTACATGCCAAGGTAGTACAAAAACATGAAACATAGAAACTATGTGGATCCACTAGCTAGTATTCCTACGGGGGCAATATAGTTCAAGAACTAGGAGACTTAGTTGGGATCCTATTTATGCGTCATATGCATTATAGTCTCCAATCTCAAGAGTAATGTAGTGTTCTTACCTTCTCTATTTGGTAAAGGACACTTCTCTATCTAGTTCCCTGGGTGCTAAGCTAGAATCTTTTTTTGAAATATCTTTAAACCTTTAATTATCAATCATAACTTAATTTAGGCCATAAGGTCTACCCCTTGTATAATCATCATCGTCAATAACTCAATAAGAATTGTATGAGTATAAGTCCTTTTCATCACAATTCATATAAGTGACATTAACACTTTAGTATTTTATAACATATTAAGGCTCTTTGATAGTTTTCACTATCCTTATAGCACATACACCTTAATCAACCTCACAACATAGTCAATACATTTCAATTCAACATCATACCACCCTATAATCCTAGTATAAGGCATACTTCTTTTTAATATCATGACTTAACAATAATTAATCACAATTGAAAGTAAAGATAGAGATTCTAAGAATTACAAAGTATTCCTCATAGTCTATCATCAAGGTCTTACAATCAACCCATAACTCAACCCAACTTTGGGAGTAACATCATCACACAATGATAACCAATAAGATATCAAGGCCAATTGTATCTTTATAACACAATTCATATTTAGATCACAACTTGAGACAAGGTACATAGGCTAATTTCACATTATGATTCATAACCCTAAATAACATCTCAAGAACTAAAATGATAGGCCTATAAATCATTTTAATTTAATCATAATAAAACCATAGGATATTAATCTAATCAACAACCAACTCAATTAAATGATCATAATACAATATAGGTCAAGATCACTACCTAGGGTTAGGGATAATGAATCAAACTCTTCAATTTAGTCCAAACCATCAACAATTACAATAAACAAGTTGAATTACATGTCAATCCACTCAATGTAACCCTAATAATTCATTAAAAACCAATCCATAACTTCAATTTCGTAGTTGAATCAAACCCATAAGAAAACTAAACTTTTTGATATCTATTTTGAAGGAACCCTTTGATAAAAGGATCTGAAAGGTGAATAGAACCCATAAATTAATGTTTCTTAACAATTTAATGAAGAATCCACCCTTTTCAAGACCCCAGTTCATCTTCCAAGCTATGATTCTACAGAGTCTTCCAATTAGAAAGACAAAGAGAGAGAAGGAAGAGGGTTGATTTGAGAGTTTTATTTTGATTAATGAGGGTTGAGGGTATTTACAGTAGGACTTAATCAGCTTAATTAGTATGTATTTAATCCCCAACTAACCCCTAAATCATTTAATTAATTAAATGATCTTAATTTAAAACGTGCTGGAATTTACAGATCCTATCAAAGAAACCTCGATCGACGGATCGTTGGTCCACTGACCGTCCATGCTACACATTCATAAGTTTGGTCTGAGACTTGTGCAAGCGAGGATTTTCTCCAATTTTCTAAGTGTGGGACGATGGTAGCATCGATGCCCCGTCGATGCACACACGGACCTAGACTGCACCTCTGCACTTCGTCGATGATTTCAGAAACTGTGCAGGTGAAAGGACCTTCTCCACCAGCCTAAGTATTGGGCAACGGTGGATCGACGCCCCGTCGATCCACACACGAACCATCGTCTATCCCGTCGGTGCACACTGCCAGACAGTGCTGCATCAAACTGCAGGAGTCTTTCTCAAGGGCCCTTGGTTGGTCCTTGGGGAGTCGTACCCGAAAGTTTTAACCGTGGAACAACTAAAACAACCATTAGTTACCTTTCCACCAATGTTTGCACAATTCCGATTCCTAAAAATTAGTGAAGTAGGCTAAGGCACACTATCATCCCTTTGAACCAATGTCCCAGACGTTTTGGATGTTTTGTTTCTTAACTCTCCTAAATGACCTATATCCACTAAAAATAGACTTAAAAACAATTTTTAGACTTAATGAATCATATGCTAGGCTTTACAATGAGTATTTGATTTAGTTTTTTTCAAGGTGTTACATTATCCCCCACCCCCTTAGAAACATTCGTCCCAGAATGACACAAAAATTCTTTTGATGGAAAGAATAGACCCAACACTAGCAGCCGTACCAATCAACAAAATCAAATTAACATAAAACATGTCATTTCAACAAGGCAAATATCAAAACTCATATTACCAAACATACGTCTCAAAACACTTTATCATGAGGCATTTCCTTCTCACAACACTTATGAGCTCAACATACAATACATGAGTTGATTAGCGCAAAGTTCAATTTAACAACATGCTACTTATCATTTAATGAGGACTCACTATATCAAAATGCACAATATAACTCAAAACAAGTAAAAAGCAATATTTCAAATTTTTAATAGCAATACTACAGTAACTTCACTGTAAGTTCTTTCGTAAATGCATAATGTGCAAAGCTTCACCTCAAAATCAAGAAACTTCAATTTCTAGTCATAATTATATGATTAAAAAGAATGTCTAACCTTGATTCTCAAAAAGATGAGGGTAACGGGAATTCATGTCGGCCTCGGCCTCCCATGTTGTTCCCTCAACTAGATGATTATTCCATAACACCTTTACGGAAATCACTTCTTTGTTCCTAAATTTCTTGACTTACCTATCAAGAATTTTAACCGAAACTCCCTCATAAGAGAGGTTATCCTTGACACCAATACCCTCAATAGGAAGAATGGACTCGAAATCACCGATACACTTTTTCAACATACAAACATGGAAAACCGGATGAATCGAAGCCAATTCACTAGGAAATTTCAATTCATAGGTAACCTTACCAACCCTTTTGCAAGATTTCATAGGGACCCACATAACGAGGTCTCAATTTCCCCTTCTTGCTAAATCTAGCCACTCCTTTCATTGGTGAAATTTTTAAATACACCTTATCACCTTCTTCAAATTCCAAATCCCTTCTCCTCTGATCGGCATAAGAATTTTTCCAACTACAGGGCATTCGCAACCGGTTCCTTATGATATGGACATTTTTTAAAATCTTAAAATCCAACTCGGGACTAAGAAGCGATAGCTCACTGTCATATCCCGAAACCATACCCTAGAAGTTAGGGTAAAATCTTAGATTGTAGTCTGCGTCGTTGAACTCTCAGAATTCTTAAACAAGCCTCTTTCATATCATTCATTCTATATACATAGTGAAAAGTAGTGCGGAATTAAAATTTTTCACAAAACATAATATAGTCATAAAAATCTCTTTCATATAAAAGTAATAAGAAATACTAAGTCTCAATCTCATCATCTTAAGGCACAACAATACTTGGGACACGGGCCATACTTCAAAATACGAATATAAAAATACTTAGTCTATTACAATACTTTGAATGAAAACATAAAAGACACATATATGCCACCGAGTCCAGTGAGCACATACTTCCACTTCTCTTGAATGATCTTCTAAGTCCATGTATTCACTTCTCAATGCTCCTCACCTACCGAGAACTATATAAATAGAAGTATGGAATTAGTACAACCACATGTACTAAGTATGACTTTATGCACAAAAATCATGAAAATGGACTTTATTGGAAATATGCATCTCTTCATTTAAAAATTATATTTTAATCATAATAACGTCATAAATCATTATAAAAATGTATAAGATACTTATTGCATGTAATTTCATTACTTAAAGTCATCCTAAAATTCACTTAAGTCATACAAAGAGAGACCTCCCATACACCCACTCTAGATGTGCCTAAACAACCCTTACGATTACCTATAATGAGTCACATACTTAATTACAAGCAATCATAAACATCAAGGTAAGATTCTTCTATCAAAGGTGAACTCTAAGTCTCACTTAAGTGAGTTGTGAAGCGACCGCCCATACAATCCATTACACACACACTTAAGAGATCCTATAGACTCCTTAAGATAGAATCATGCTCACATAATACATCAATACATAGGTGATATGACATTCTTTTCCCAAAGGCTATAAAAAAAACTACTTATGTAAAACAAGAAGATAACGTCCCTAGTTACCTCTTCAAGATTGCCTAGATAGTCCTTAAGACTACCTAAGGCTTAGATCATGCCCACAAAATCAACAAACTTCCCTAAGTATTTTCATCCTCAAGACTTCCAAAGATAAGACATGAAGAGATCATCCCTTATGACCTCTCCATACTTTAGGTAAGGAATCATTAAGTCACTTTAGAAGAGGTACTAATTTATTCACATACTCCTTAACATAAGTCATTAGTTCATTAGTTCATTAAGACTCATACAACACATAAAGGACATTCAAATAATGGTCTTGGACAAGACCTAAGAACTCCACATAACATCTATAAAGTCTATTGTACAATGTCTAAATAGCATCCCATACCACCACATAGACTCCTTAAACTCCTCAAATGCTAATAGGTATTCCATATAATGAGAATAGGCAATAACTGATATAGACCATGAAAGCTAGACATGGAATTTGGAGTTCTATCCTACTCCGATGAGGTTGTTCTACTTTCCAATGGTAGAACTGGGACACATCCCATGTAGGCACGTAGTTAAGGAATATGAAGGGATTCTTTGTATTATAGTCTCATACTTAACTAGAACTACTTCCCTTACCATATTCACTTGGTTCTAGCCTTCGTTCTCATAGATTAACTCTCATTAATAATCATATAAATGGGTCCCATATCAAGTTCATGACCCAATTATATTCAACCAACCAAAGCAAGCTCCACTAGGACACTTCTCACTATGGCGACAAGAAGCTCATCGCGACTTTCCTAAGGTATGATATGATGCCGTTCTAGCCAATCAACCTTAAGTCCATCACCCTTTACTTTGAAGGATACCATTACGACTTACACTTCTACAATCTTAACTTTACCCTTAAGACAAAGTTCCACATAAATGACCTTCGTATCATCATGCAAGGTCTCACCTATATTAATTTATTCAAGATTAAGACCCTTTACGTTCCTAAATAAAGACATCACATATTCACATAAGCATCAAGTAAGGGACCAAAGTCTACCTAAAGAAGACACAACATACTTCCTATTAACACAAATTGCCTATCTTCCTTTAGACTCATAGGAATGAACCTTAACCTTATTTAGTCATCCTATTCATTAGCTTAAAATTATCAACCTGACCATTTTAGACTCATCTAGCCAATTTAGGATCAACCATGTATCAACTCTAATACAACGCACTTAACACATAGCCTAAGTCAATATATCACATATTCACATAAGCATCAAGTAAGGGACCAAAGTCTACCTAAATAAGACACAACATACTTCCATTTAACACAAATTCCCTATCTTCCGTTTAGATTCTCAGGAATGACCCTTAACCTTATTTAGTCATTCTATTCATTACCTTAACATTATCAACCTAACCATTTTACACTCATCTAACCAATGTAGGATCAACCATGTATCAACTCTAAGACTGCACACTTAACACATAGCCGTAACATAACATTATTAACTAAATAGTAATATTCTAACACATACTTTCACATATAGGTAGATATGATCACACATCATCAAATTAAGTACACAAATGGCCGTATAAGTTCAAGTAGTTGCCAACAAGGCCATGCTAATGATATTGCATAAAGTAACACTGACAAGGCCACACCAATTGCTAGTAAAACATATAACACCGCCACCATAAGTGGACCATAGAAATCACAATAGAATCAAAGTATAAATAATATCAAATTAAGGAAATCCGGGCAGCATACCTTCATTCCCTTATTCACACTTCAATTCAATGCTAAATCGTCCAATTTAACATCACAAGGCCCTTACCCAAGGCCATAACCAACAATTCAAGCAATAATCCTAAAATCCAATAAAATCTGTATCAATTCAATCTAAGTTTAACAATATAGGATCACTTGGATAACAATTGAATATAATTCTTATATCATTATAAAGACCATAAGAAACTACATAACAATTCATCAATATTAGCTTAATATCAAGTAACCCACATTATAGTTAAACACTAGGGTTCATTAATTTACATGGGTTCAAAGGTAATTTAGTTTGAAATCATCAATACAATACCAATTAGATAGTAATTCAATGTTTACAAAATCATTTATACAAGAACCCATGGTAGACTCGTGAAATTGGACAATTCACTTTAGAAAACTTTGAAGAACATCTTGAGAGCTGGGCTCCTCGATGAAACGAGTTTCAAGGATCAAAATCCATACCTCAAGGATGATAACTCTTCACTTTGATAAAGAATTTTGACACAAAAACCCCTCACCAATCTGCCTCTTCAAGTTGGACTTCAATGGCAGTTTTGTGATATTTTCTAAGTGTTTTGGGTTTTCAATTTGGAAGAATGAAGTCCTTAAGGTGTTTACCCTCTATATACTTAATTAAAAACACCCAAAGAGCATTAATAAACCTTCTGTGACTTATTTTATAAGTAAAGTGAATTTACCAATTCACCCCTTAATTGGCAGCAGACATGCGTAGGAGACCAGGTCGCACGACGCCTGCCCTTGACGGGGAGTCACCACCTTGATGGGCCGTCATAGGTCTCCGTCGGTGGCAACAGTAGCAGGACAAGCTTCCTATATTCACCCTTGGATAATTCCCTCACGACGGGACCCTTTGACGGGACGTCACAACCACTACTGGCCGTCGAATGCTCCGTCACCAGGGTCTGCCTGGGTACTGATTTTGGGTCCTTCCTCAAGGACCCTTTGGTTGTCCTTGGTGATAATTTCCTGGAAGTGTCCGACCCAAATATGATTTCCTATAAGTTTAACACATATCACATGAATTTTATACAAAATGAATACGTAAAACTTGACGAAACCTTCCTAGGCGTACAAGGTCGACTCAACGCATATCTTTCAAACGCCTTGGACGTTCTTGGTTGTTTGACCTCCAAACTTCACAAAACTTTAAACACTGCCTATACATGCTATATTAACTCTGTTAAGAATTTTTAAACACCATGAAACATGCATAAACACATAGAACCACATTGTAGACATTTAGGTGACTTAGTCGTCGAACGTCTTAGTCGTCCCTTGACGTTTGACTTCCAACACCTCTAATACTTTAGATAATACCTCTATACCATATATTAGACATATTTAGGAATTAGAAAATCAATATAAATATGTTGGGCTTTAGTTAACCGAGGTCATCTTCGGGGTCTTACAATCTCCCCCACTTGGACATCATTCATCCTCGAGTGAAACTTGCCACTCTCCGAACACTTAAAAGATTAGAGACTCATTTAGAAGATAATAACCATGCCATACAACACATAATCACAAGAAAAGACATCAATTTCACATAGTCAATATATTCACAACACAACGAGAAACTAGAAAACAATTCTATAACTCATTATGCTACGAAACTCACATTCTTCATTCCAAATAATAAAAACTCATTTTATACTCAATACCCCACTCATATACATTATTTCTAACCACATTACAACATTTTTAGGCAAAAAAATCAATAATTCATTTTCTCAAAAATATGGCAGCATGCAGTCTTAAAGTAATAGTTGTTTTAAAGCAATTTTTCAAAAATCCACATTTTAAGCAATTCATGATATAAACATGCTAATATTCATAGATCTTACAACATAATCATGGATTCATAAAACACAAAATTCAAGAAGTTAATGAAATTCAATTTCAGCCGAACTCCTAAATATCATGCACAAGCAACAAATTCATGAACTTCTATCCTACCTACAAACCATACTCCCCACTTAGAAGGAACTCATGTCTTAACAAAACAAAGAGAAATTACCAACATCATCATCACTCTCCTTCTCATCCGACTTCTCCACTCTAGAACGAAGTGCATAGAAACGCCTCTTTGTTGAAGCATCATTTTTTGAATCACTAGGAGCAACTTGCTTACCCTCTTTACCTCTAGAAGCAATCATATGACAATCTCTCACTTTTTTCCCATATTTTTACAACCAAAGAAACTCCGGGTACCCAATAGAAACTCACCATAATATTTCTTGCCACAATTTGCACAAGTAGGCTTGCCATCCTTGGAACCACCTCCTTTCTCAACCTTGAACATAGCAGTCCTAGATTCTCCTTGAGATTGAACCTTATTCTTACACCTAGTTTGATCTTGATCACTAACACCACTCCTTTTCAAACTTCTAACCATCCTCCTAAGTTTAGACTTTTCAATTGATTGCACATACACCATGAGTCTAGCTAGGGTCATATAATCATGCAACATAGCGGTACGACATTCTTCCACCACTAAGTTGGCTACCGCCGTCACAAAATGACTCATTTTATCTCTTGGATTGGACACAAGAAAAGGGGCATACCTAGACAAAGTTGAGAATTTCAAAGAGTACTCCGCAACACTCATATTGCCTTGCTTGAGATTGATAAACTCCTCCACCTTAATTTCTGTCCTGTCTCGGGGAAAGTAAATACCAAGTAAAGCTTCCTTGAGTTCTTCCCATTCAATAGGACCCGATCCTTCCGGCCTATTATCTTTCCATTAGGTGTACCACATTTGAGAAACATCCCTCAATTGGTACGAATCCAACTCCGCCTTCTCTCTAGATGTAACCCTTATAGCACTAAAAAATTTGTACACTCCATTAAGAAACTGTTGGGGATCCTTATTTACCTTAAATCCAAGAAAGATAAGAGGATTCATCTTCACAAAATCTCTCAACCTAGATGTTATAGTGCTCTCCACAACCCTAGGCATCATATTCAAATTAGCTTGCATAGTCACGACTTAGGCTATAGGAATTAAAACATATACAATCTCCCTATTAGACATCTCTGGAACCTCCATACCTCCTTCCATATTAGGAATACCATTACCTTTTGGGAGGAACTTGGGCATCTTGAGCACCTTGAACTCCTTGGCCACCTTGAGGAACTTTGTCAACTTAAGGGGTAACTTCCTCATTCACCCTCGTCTCTTCCAACCTTCTAGCGTCCATCCTTCTAGTATTCATCTCCTAGAAAACACAAGAAAACTCATAAGAAGGATAATCATGACATTTACTCTACCGCAAGACATAGGAGTAGAAAAGAAGGGAAACTCTATCGTCCTATAGCCTCTCGCCCATAGATGTGTCATGACTCACACAGATGGTTGAGACTCTACTAGCCGTGACTTGATGAGACTTCTTGATTCCTAATACTATTTTCACCAACCTATGCTTTGATACCAAGCTTGTCACAACCTAAAACCATACTGTAAAATTTAGGGTACAATCTTTGATTGTAACCGACGTCGTCAAACTCTTGGAGTTCTTAGACAAACCTCCTTCATATCATTCATTGCATATACATAGTGAAAAGTAGTGCGGAATTAAAACTCTTCACAAAACATAATATAGTCATCTATTTCATCTAAAAGTAATAGGAAATACTAAGTCTCAATCTCATCACCTTAATACACAAGAATACTTGGGACACGGCCCATACTTCAAAATAAGAATATAGAAATACTTAGTCTATTAAAATACTTGAATTAAAACATAAAATATACATATATGCCCTCGAGTGAAGTGCGGACATACTTATACTTCTCTTGAACGATATTCTAAGTCCAAGTCTTCACTTCTCAAAGCTTCTCACCTACAAAGAACTATATAGATAGAAGTATGGAATTAGTACAACCACATGTACTAAGTATGTGTTTATGCATAAAAATCATGAAACAGACTTTATTGAAAATATGAATCTCTTCATTTAAAAATTATATTTTAATCATAATAACATCATAAATCAATTTAGAAACACATAAGATACTTCTAGCATGTAATTTCCTCAGTTAAAGTCATCCTATTATTCACTTAAGTAGAGACCGCCCGTACACCTTCTCTAGATGTGCCTAAACGACCCTTAAGATTACCTATAATGAGTCACATACATACTTACAAGCAATCATAAAGATCAAGGTACAATTCTTCTACCAAAGGTGAACTCTAAGTCTCACTTGAGTGAGTTGTGTAGCGAACTCCCATACAATCCATTATACACACACTTAAGAGATTTTATAAACTCCCTAAGATAGAATCATGCTCACATAATACATCAACACATAGGTGATATGACATTCTCTTCCCAAAGGCTATCAAAAGACCTACTTAAGTAAATCAAGAAGATAACGTCCATAGTGACCTCTTCAAGGTTACCTAGATAGTCCTTAAGACTACCTAAGGCTTAGATCATGTCCACAAAATCAACAAACTTTCCTAATTAGTGTCATCCTCAAGACTTCCAATGATAAGACATGAAGAGATCATCCTTATTCCCTTTCCGTACTTTAGCTAAGGAATACTTAAGTCACTTTAGATTAGGTACTAATTTATTCACATACTCCTTAACATAAGTCATTAGTTCATTAGTTCATTAAGACTCATACATCACATAAATGACATTCAAATAATGGTCTTAGACAAGACCAAATAACTACACATAACAACTTCAATGTCTATTGTGCAATGTCTAGATTGCGTCCCATACCACCACCTAGACTCCATAAAATCCTCAAATGCTAAGAGGTATTCCATATGATGAAAATAATCAATAACCAACATACACAATGATAGCTAGACATGGAATTTGGAGTTCTATCCTACTTCAATGAGGTTGTTCTACTTTCCAATGGTAGAACTGGGACACATCGCATGTAGGCACATGGTTAAGGAATATGAAGGGCTTCTTTGTATTATAGTCTCATACTTAACTAGAACTACTTCCCTTACCATATTCACTTGGTTCTAGCCTTCTTTCTCATAGAGTAACTCTCATTAATAATCATATAAATGGGTCCCATATCTAGTTCATGACCCAATTATATTCAACCAACCAAAGCAAGCTCCACTAGGAAACATCTCACTATGGCGACAAGAAGTTCATCGCGACTTTCCTAAGGTATGATATGATGCTGTTCTAGCCAATCAACCTTAAGTCCATCACCCTTTACTTTGAAGGATACCATTACGACTTACACTTCTACAATCTTAACTTTACCCTTAAGCCAAAGTTCCACATAAATGACCTTCGTATCATCATGCAAGGTCTCACCTATTTTAATTTATTCAAGATTAAGACCCTTTACGTTCCTAATTCAAGACATCACATACTCACATAAGCATCAAGTACGGGACCAAAGTTTACCTAAAGAAGACACAACATACTTCCTATTAACACAAATTGCCTATCTTCCTTTAGACTCATAGGAATGAACCTTAACCTTATTTAGTCATCCTATTCATTACCTTAAAATTATCAACCTGAACATTTTAGACTCATCTAGCCAATTTAGGATCAACCATGTATCAACTCTAAGACAATGCACTTAACACATAGCCATAACACAACATTATTAACTAAAAAGTATGAATAGTCTAACACATACTTTCACATACAGGTGGATATGATCACACATCATCAAATCAACTACACAAATAGCCATATAAGTTAAAGTAGTTGGCAATAAGGCCATGCTCCAAATATTGCATAAAGAAACTACATAACAATTCATCAATATTAGCTTAATATCAAGTAACCCACATTATAGTTAAAAACTAGTGTTCATAATTTTACATGGGTTTAAAGGTAATTTAGTTTGAAATCATAAATTTAATATCAATTATATCATAATTCAATGTTTAGAAATCATTTATGCAAGAACCCATGGTTGAATCATGCAATTGGAGAATTTACTTTAGAAAACTTTGAAAAACATCTTGAGAGCTGGGCTCCTAGATGAAACGAGTTTCAAGGATCAAAAGCCGTACCTCAAGGATGATAATTATTAACTTTGATGAATAATTTTAACCAAAACCCCTCACCAAGCTTCCTCTTCAAGTTGGACTTCAATAGAGGTTTTGGGATATTTTCTAAGTGTTTTGGGTTTTAAATTTGGAAGAATGAAGCCTTTAAGGTGTTTACCCTTTATATATTTAAATAAAATACCCAAAAGACCCTTAATAAAATGTCCATGACTTATTTTAGAAGTGGAGTGAATTGTTAATTGGCAGCAGACTTGCGAAGGGGAACAGGTCGCGCGACACTTGTCATTGACGGGGCGTCACCAACTCGACGGGCCGTCACAAGCCTCCATCGGTTACAACAGTAGACGGACAAGCTTCCTATCTTCACCCTTGTCTATTTCCCTCACTACGGGAGCCTTTTACGGTGCACCATATCCATGAATGACCGTCGACTGCTCCGTCACCAGGGTCTGCCTGAGACAACCTATATGGAATCATAGGACTTTTGGGTCCGAGTTAAACCTATTACAAAGTCCCTTGATGTCTTCCCATTTCCAAGTATGAATTTGGATATCTTGTAGTAAGCCACCCAACTTTAGGTTTTCGGCCTTTACTTGTTTGCGATTTGGACACTTAGCGACAGACTCTGCTATGTCCTTTTTTAGACCTTTCTACCAATAGATCTCCCTTAAATCATGATACATTTTTGTCTAATCTTGATGAATTGAGTAGCGGAACCCATGTGCTTCTTCTAGGATTTGATCCCTCAACCCATCTACATCGGGAACACATAATCTCCCTTGGTACCTTAACAAATCATCCCCCCTTATGGAGAACGATTCATTCAACTTGCCGAGAACCGATTTCTTCAACTCTGTTAAGGCTAAATCAAGGTGTTGTTTGGACTACACCTCATCAACTAAATATGACTGGGAGTTTTGATGAACTATGACATTCCCATATGGAGAACTCTCCAACCTCAACCCCAACCTATTTAACCTATGTACTTCCCTTGCTAGGTCCTTTTTGGTTTCGTCAAGATGGAATACACTACTCATAGTTATTCGACTTAGGGCATCCGCAACTACGTTAGCCTTGCCAGGGTGACAAAGGACATTCATATCATAATCTTTCAACAGCACAAACCACATTATTTTTCAGAGATTTAACTCCTTTTGGGTAAATACATATTGGAGACTCTAATGATCGGTAAAAACACCTATTTGAACCCCATACAAGTAATGCCTCACAATTTTCAAAGCAAACAACGCGGCCGCTAACTCAAGGTCATGAGGGGGGTAGTTTCTCTCATGTACCTTTAGTTGCCTAGAGGCATAAGCTATCACCTTCCCGTGTTGCATAAGCACACACCCCAATCCCACTTGGGATGCGTCACAATACACCACAAAAACCTTTGTACCCTCCGGTAAAGTCAATACCAGAGCGGAAGTAAGCCTATGTTTCAACAATTGGAATATCTTCTTACATGCCTCCGACAACTCTAACTTTATACTCTTTCGGATCAAATTAGTCAAAGGAGACATAATGGATGTGAAACCATCCATGAACCTCCGATGGTAACACGCTAAACCCAAGAAACTCCTAATGTCCGTCGGATTCAATGGTCTAGGACATTTTTTCACCGCTTCTGTTTTCCTTGGGTCTACCTCAACTCCCTCACTAGAGATGATGTGCCGAAGAAAAATAACCGACCTCAACCAAAACTCAGTCTTACCATATTTGGCATACAATTTATTTTCTTTAAGGGTTTGCAACACTACCCTCAAATGACCTATATGATCATCCTCATTCTTCGAATAGACAAATATATCATCAACAAACACAATGACGAATGAATCTAGGTAATATTGAAACACCCTATTCATTAGGTCCATAAAAGCCGCCGGAGCATTAATGAGACCAAAAGACATTGCCCATACCTAATCCGAAAGGCAGTATTTGGGACATCCTCACCTCTCACCCTAAGTTGGTGATACCCCAACCTCAAATCTATCTTTGAAAAGAAACTCGCTCCTTGGATTAGATCAAACAAGTCATCAATCTGAGGAAGAGGATACTTATTCTTGGTAGTAAATATGTTGAGTTGACGATTGTCTATACACATTCTAAAAGACCCATCTTTCTTTTGACAAATAACACCGGAGCACCCCATGGAGATATACTAGGCCTTGTATAATCCTTATCTAGTAAATCCTTGACTTGAGCCTTCAACTCTTTCAATTAGCCCGGAGCCATCCAATATGGAGGGATTGAAATGGGATTTATTTCTAGTATAAAATGGATACCAAAATCAATTTCCCATCCGGGAGGAATACTGGGAAGGTCATTGGGAAAAACCTTCGGAAAATCACTCACTACGGGGACCGACTTAATAGAAGGAATTTTAGAATCCAAATCTTGGACTCTTACTATGTGATAAAGACAACCATTTCAGATCATTTTACATGCTTTTAGACAAGATATGATGCAACCTCTAGGAGAATTTCCACCCTTCCACTTAACAATGTGTTCAGTAAGGAAATTAAACCTTACAACTCTTGTCCTATAATCAATAGTAGCAAAACCGTCATATAACCAATCCATACCCAAAATGATATCAAAATCAAGCATATCTAGTCTAACTAGATCATCATTAAAAACTCTATTGGGCAATGAAATAGGAAAATTTCGGTAGATTCTTTTAGCAACAACCGACTCTCCCACCGGAGTAGACACTAGAAAAGGCTTATGCAAAATATCGGGTAAAATTTCAAACCTTTTAGGTATTAGGGGTGTAACAAATGATAAAGTAGCGGCGAATTAACTAAGGCATATACATCAAGAGAGAAAACTTTCAACATACCGGTCACCACATCAGGGGAGTTCTCTTGCTCACCTAAGAGTGGAGAGCATAAAAGCGGTTCATCTTTGGATCATCACTAGAACCACTTGATTGAGCTTGGCCACTGCCCTTGTCTTGACTCTTAAAGTTTAGAGAATATATCATCTTGTGACCACTCTTACCACAACTAAAGCAATAATCCGTCCCTTTAAGGCAATCACCATATTGCTTTTTTCCACGCTTTCCACAGGTTGACTTCCCATTTGATGAATTAGTACCTTTTCCCCACTTGAATTTAGGGTTAGACACCCTATCACCACTAGCTCTTAGGAATTTGGAAGGGACTTGATTTGAAACCCGCTTGTTAAATTTGGCTTGTCTTGTATCTCAAGCGTATTCTTTGAGGAACCTTCATCAAATGACCTTGGCCTCTTAACATCTCTACTTTTTCGCTTAGATCTTTCCTGCTCAACCCTTCTTGCATAAACCATAATATAGGAAATGTTCTTGTTGTCATGTAGCATGGCCGATTAGCACTTCTCTTGTATTCCTCTAACACCCCCATCACAAAATGGCTCATTTGATCTCTAGGATCATAGACCAAAGAAAGAGCATATTTAGACAACTTAATGAATTCCAAAGAGTACTCATGGACAGTCTTCCCTCCATAACGAAGATCGATGAACTCCGTCACTTTCTCCTCCCTCATCTCTCTTGGGAAGAGCAGATCTAGAAAATATGCCTTAAAGATCTCCCAAGTCATCGAACCACCCCATAATGACCTATTGTCCATCCATTGCACATACCATGTTTGATCCATATCCTTGAGTTGATATGAGGCCAACTTGGCCTTCTCACTTGAAGACACCCTCATAGAACATAGCACCTTGTAGACCTCAATGAGGAATTTTTGGGGGTCTTCATCAACCTTAGACCCATAGAAAATAGAAGGGTTCATCATAGTGAAGTCCGTTAGATGGGAAGAAATAGTAGTGACTTGTTGATGAGGACGGGGAGGAACATCCCGATTGGCTTGAGCTGTCATGGCTTGGGCTTTAACCGTCGCGTCTTATGCTTGAGTAGTCATGGCTTGATCCATTTAAGCAAGAATATCCCTCATCTCCGCCTCCGTCATAGGTGGAGGTTTAACTGGGGCTTGATATAACCGTTGTTGTCGTCATTTTGAAGGATTAGGACTAGCCTCTTAGTTTCATCTCATTACATTTATAGGTTGAAAAAATGCGGAAAAATTTAAAACTTTCATTATCCCTACATGGAAGTTTACATAGACCTCTACATACACATAATATATATTTATATTGAGTATACATAGACCCTTCATATAGGAAGGTTACATAGCCTTCTAATTTTATTGCACATACATATATAAGAATATAGAAATAGTCTCAATGATTGTGTCATCTCATACCATCTAAATGGATATCACAATATGGGCATAACCCTTACATCAATTCCACAAGATCTTGTATAGGTCATACTAAAGTACAATATTCAACTAACAAGGAAAGAAATTACAGAGTCAATAAGCTCATAACAAAATCCAAAGCTAGAAGATGGCATTGCCCTCGAAATTTAAGGACCTACCCCACTTAGATGAAAGGAAGAATCCAAGCCTT
The DNA here is from genome assembly GCF_036512215.1 of Solanum lycopersicum. Taxonomy (NCBI): domain Eukaryota; kingdom Viridiplantae; phylum Streptophyta; class Magnoliopsida; order Solanales; family Solanaceae; genus Solanum; species Solanum lycopersicum. Next base: position 48,300,705 of record NC_090808.1, on the reverse strand, counting down.
CAATAATGTCACCTCCAAAAAATCCTCAACGACCAGAACCTAAAATGTTTGGTAAAAAGGGAAGAAAGTTGGTTTAGTACTTCACATGTACAAAGTATGAGATCTTATGCACATACACAAACAAAACATGCTAACAAGGACTTTTTATTAAAACATGCCCAATTATCCCTGTAGGGGCCTAATGCAAATCCAATTAAGTCATATCAACCAACCAAACATGCTTTTTATCTCAACAAGTAATATTTATCCCAACATACTTGAAACCATGATTTACTACAACCCTAACAGCAAAGAATATAATCACAAGAGTAAAAAAAGAGTCAACCATATCATAATAAGCAAGACAACTACTCAGAAGTCCTTATCAAGTCAAAAAGTGAAATGACCAAGCAAAACTCCATAACCTTCCTCAATCAAGTATCCTTAACTAGAAAACATGAATAATGTCCAACTATACATATTATGGCATTTAGGCTTGCATTTCATCGTATATTATCATTATAATCCAAGGCATATTCATAATTGAACTAATGATTCTATAGTATCAACAATGTGCCGTGGTCATCATATATACATCATATATTATTATAACATAAACATATAAGAACGTCCTACTAAAACTTCCCTCAAGTCTAACTAGCGCAATGTCTGGGTAGAGTCCCATACCTCTACCTAGACTAAGCTTGACCCCTTAGGTTATCCAAGTTAGGGTTCAAATCCTTTAATTCATTTTACCTTATTGGGAACATCTTGCCCTAACCGACATAGACCACATGAGCTAGTGTGGAATTTTGTGTCATAAAACCCAACACACCGAAATAAGGCGAACTACTTGCCAAGGTAGTATCAAAACATGAAAATAGCAACTACGTGGATCCACTAGCCAGTATTCCTATGGCGGCAACACAGTTCAAGAACTAGGAGACTTAACTGGGACCCTCTTTATGTGTCATGCATTATAGTCTCCAATATCAAGAGTAATATAGTGTTCCTACCATCCCTATGTGGGAAAGGACACTTCTCTATATAGTTCACTGGGTGCTAAGCTAGAGTCCCTTTTTTAAAAATTCTATATACCTTTAATTATCAATCATAACTTAATTTAGCCATAGGGTCTACCCCTTGTATAATCATCATCACTAAAATACCTCAATATTAATTGTATGAGTATATGTCCTTTCATCATACTTAATATAAGTGAGGTTAACACTTTAGCATTTCCTAACATATTAAGGCTCGTTGATAGCTTTCACCATCCTTATATCACATACACCTTAATTAACCTTACAACATAGTCAAGACATTTCAATTCAATATCATACAACCCTATTATCCTAGTATAAGGCATATTCCAATGTAATATCATAGCTTAACAACAATTAATCACAATTAGATGTAAAGATAGAGATTCTAAGACTTACCAAGTTTTCTCATAGTCTATCATCAATGTCTTACTATCAACCCATAACTCAACCCAACTTGGGGAGTAACATCATCACACAATGATAACCAATAAGATATTAAGGCCAATTGCATCTCTATAATACAATTCATCTTTAGATAACAACTTGAGACAAGGTACATAAGGTAATTTAACATTAAAATTTATAACCCTAAATCATGTCTCAAGAACAAGAATGATAGGCGTATAACTCATTTTCATTTAATCATAATAAAACCATAGGATATTAATCTAATCAACAACCAAATCAATTGAATGATCATAATACAATATAGGTCAACATAAGTACCTAGGGTTAGAAATATAGAATCATACACTTCAATTTAGACCAAACCATCAACAATTACCATAAATAAGCTGAATTACATATTAATATACTCAATATAATCCTATGAATTCATTAACAACTCAATCTATAACTTCAATTTCGTAATTGAATGAAACCTATAATAAAACTCAAATTTTTGAAATCTATTTTGAAAGAACCCTTTGAGTAAAGGATCTGAAAGGTCAATAGAACCCATACCTTAATGTTTCTCAACAATTTGATGAAGAATACACCCTATTCTAGCCCCCAATTCACCTTTCAAGCTAAGCTTCTATGGAGTCTTTCAATTAGAGAGTGAAAAAAGAGAGAAGGAAGAGGTTTTATTTGAGAATTGTGTTTCGGTTAATGAGGGTTGAGGGTATTTATAGTAGGACTTAATCAACTTAATTAGTATCTATTTAATTCCCAACTAACCCCTAAACCACTTAATTCATTAAATGAACTTAATTTAAAACACGTAGGAATTTGCAGACCCCATCGACGAGACCTCGATCGACAAACCGGTGGTCCATCAACGGTCCATGCTGCACATCCGTAAGTTCAATCAAATACTTGTGCAGGAGAGGCTTTTATCTAATTTTCTATGTTTGGGACGACGGTGGCATCGACACCCTGATGATCTACACACGGACCTAAGCCTGCACCTCCGTACTCCGTCGATGATTCCAGAAACTGTGCAGGTAAAAGGACCTTCTCCACTAGACTAAGTGTGATATTACGGTGGCATCGACGCACCATCGATCCACACAAGGGCCGTCATCTATCTCGTTGGTGCACATTTCTAGGTAGTGCTGCATCAAACTACAGGGATCTTCCTCAAGGGCCTTTTGTTAGTGCTTTTTGAGTTGTACCCAGAGGTTTTAACCATGGTAAACCTCAAACACCCATTGGTTATATTTCCACCAAAGTTCGCACAATAATCCTAAAACTTATTCAAGTAGGCTAAGACAAACTATCATCCCTTTGAACCAACTTTCCGTATGTTATGAACATTTTGGTTCTTAAATCTCCTAAATGACCTATATCCATTAAAAATAGACTTAGAAATAGTGTTTATACGTTATGACTCCTATTTAACTATGCAATGAGTCTTGGATTTTTGTCAAGGTGTAACATTATCCTCCCTTAGGAATATTCGTCCCCGAATGACAAAAAAATTCTTTTGAAGGAAAGAATAGACCCAAGACTAGCAGCCCAACCAATAAACAATATAAAATAAACATAAAACATGTCAAGTCAACAAGGCAAATATCAAAACTCATATTACCACACATAAGGCTTAAAACACTTTATCATGAGGCATTTCCTTCTCACAATACTTATGAGATAAACATACAATACATGAGTCGATTAGCACAAAGTTCAATTTAACAACATGCTACTTATCATTTGATGAAGACTCACCATATCAAAATGCACAACATAACTCAAAAAAAGCAAAAAGCAAGATTTCAAGTTTTTAATAGCAATACTACAAGAACTTCAGTGTAAGTTCATTCATAAATGCATAATGTGCAAAGCTTCACCTCAAAATCAAGAAACTTCAATTTCTAGTCATATTTATATTATTAAAAAGAATGGCTAACCTTACTTCTCAAAAAGATGAGGGTAACGGGACTTCATATCAGCCTTGTCCTCCCATGTTGAACCCTCAACTAGATGATTTTTCCCTAACACCATTACGAAAATTACTTCTTTATTCCTCAACTTCTTGACTTTCCTATCAAGAATTTGAACCGGACCTTCCTCATAAAAGAGGTTATCCTTTACACCAAGACCCTCAATAGGAAGAATGGATTCGGGATCACCGATACACTTTTTCAACATAGAAACATGGAAAAGCGGATGAACCGAAGCCAATTCACTAGGAAGTTTCAATTCATAGGCAGCCTTCCCAACCCTTTGCAAGATTTCATAGGGACCCACATAAAGGGGACTCAATTTCCCGTTCTTGCCAAATCTAACCACTCCTTTCATTGGTGAAATTTTTAAATACACCTTATCAGCTTCTTCAAAATCCAAATCCCTTCTCTTATGATCGACATAAGACTTTTCTCTAGGCCATTTGAAACTGGTTCCTTATATTATGGATTTTTTCCAATGTTTTATAAATCAACTCGGGACCAAGAAATGATGGATCACCCACTTCAAACCATCCAATAGGAGACCTACACCTCTTACCATACAAGGCTTCATATGGAGCAATACAAATGGATGAATGAAAACAATTATTGTAGGAAAACTCCACTAGAGGTAAGTGTCTATTCTAACTCCATTTAAACTAAATGATGCACGCCCTAAGCATATCTTCAAGGGTTTGTATCGTATTCTTCGCTTGACCATCCATTTGAGGATGAAAAGCAGTGCTCAACTTTACCGTAGTACCTAACCCTTTGTACAACAACCTCCAAAATATAAATGTGAATTGTGTGTCCTGATCTGATATGATGGATAACGGAATGCCATGGAGGCACACATTCTCATCTAGGAATATTATTACATAATCCTCTGCCGAATACGAAGACTTGACGAGAATAATGCGAGCAGACTTAGTCAATCGATCCACAACCACCCATATGGAATCATAGGACCTTTCCGTCCGAGGTAAACCTACTATAAAGTTCATATTTATGTCTTCCCACTTCCAAGTAGGAATTTTGATCTCTTGTAGTAAGCCAACCGACATTAGGTGTTCGGCCTTTACTTGTTGGCAATTTGGATACTTAGCAACAAACTCCACTATGTGCCTCTTTAAAACTTCCCACCAATAGATCTCTCTTAGGTCATGGTACATTTTTGTCGACCCTGGATAAATTGAGTAGCGGGACCTATGTGCTTCTTCTAGAATTTGACGCCTCAACCCATCTACATCGGGAATACATAATCTCCCTTGTTACCTTAACACACCATTCCCCCCCTAAGGATAACGATTCATTCAATTTGTCGAGAACCGATTCTTTCAACTCCGTTAATGCTACATCAAGGTGTTGTTTGGACTTCACCTCACCCACTAAAGATGACTCGGAGTTATGATTAATTATGGCTCCCCTATCCGGAGAACTCTCCAACGTCACCCCAACCTAGCCAACCTATGTACTTCCCTAGCTGGGTCCTTTTTGGCTTTGTAAAGATGGAATACACTAACCATAGTCATTCGACTTAGGACATCCGCTAATACGTTAGCCTTGCCGAGGTGATAAAGGACATTCATATCATAATCTTTCAACAACTCAATCAACCTTCTTTGTCGTAGATTTAACTCATTTTGGGTAAACACATATTGGAGACTCTTATGATCGGTAAAAACATCTTCATGAACCCCATACAAGTAATGCATCCAAATTTTAAAGCAAACACCACAAACGCTAACTCAAGGTCATGAGTGGGGTAGTTTCTCTCATGTACCTTTAGTTTCCTAGAGGCATAAGCTATCACCTTCCCGTGTTGTATAAGTACACACCCCAAACCCATTCGGGATGCGTCACAATACACCACAAAACCCTTTGTACCCTCTGGTAAAGTCAACATCGAAGTGGTACTAAGCCTATCTTTCCACAATTGGAAATATCTTCTCACATGCCTCCGACAACTCAAAATTTATACTCTATTGGGTCAAAGTAGTCAAAGGAGACGTAATGGACACGAACCCATCGACGAAACCTCCGATAGTAACCCGCTAAACCTAAGAAGTTCCTAATTTCCGTCGGAGTCAATGGTCTAGGCCAGTTTTTCACCGCTTCTCTTTTCCTTGGGTCTACTTCAACTCTCTCACTATAGATGACGTGCCCAAGAAAAGTCACTGACCTCAACCTAAACTCACAGATATTTGGCATACAATTGCTGTTCTTTAAGGGTTTGCAACACTACCCTCAAATAACCTATATGATCATCGTTATTCTTTGAATATACCAAGATATCATAAATAAACACAATGACAAATGAATCTGGGTAATTTTGAAACACCATATTCATTAGGTCCATAAACGCCACCGGAGAATTAGTGAGAGCAAAAGACATTACCAAGAGCTCATTGTACCCATACCTAGTCCGAAAGGCCGTATTCGGGACATTTTCACTTCTCACCCTACGTTGGTGATACCCCAAACTCAAATATATTTTTGAAAAACAACTCGCTCATTGGAGTTGATCAAACAACTCATCAATCATACGAAGAGGATACTTATTGTTGATAGTAACTTTGTGGAGTAGACGGTAGTTTATACACATTCTCAAAGACCCACCTTTCTTTTTGATAAATAACACCGGAGCACCCCATGGAGATATACTAGGCCTTCTAAAACACTTATCTAGTAAATCCTTGAGTTTATCCTTCAACTCTTTCAATTCGGCTGGAGCCATCAAATATGGAGTGATTAAAATGGGATTTATTTTCGGTAGCAAATCAATACCAAAATGAATTTGCCATTTGGGAAGTATACCAGGAAGGTCATTTGGAAAAACCTCCAAAAATTCACTCACTACGGGGACCGACTCAATAGGAGGAATTTCATAATCCATAACTTCAATTTCATAATTGAATGAAACCCATAAAAAAAACTGAACTTTTTGAAATGTATTTTGAAGGAACCCTTTGAGGAAAGGATCTGAAAGGTGAATAGAACCCATACCTTAATTTTTCTCAACAATTTAATGAAGACTCCACCATTTTCCATCCCTCAATTCACCTTCCAAGCTAAGCTTTTATAGAGTCTTCCAATAAGAGAGAGAAAAAAGAAAGAAAAAAAAGGGTTATTTGAGAGTTTTGTTATGATTAATGAGGGTTGAGGGTATTTATAATAGGACTTAATTAACTTAATTAGTCTCTCTTTAATCCCCAACTAACCCCTAAAGCACTTAATTTAAAACATGTAGGAATTTGTAGACCCCATCAATGAGACCTCGATCGACGGGCCGTTGGTCAATCGAGGGTCCGTGCTGCACATTTGGAAGTTTGATTAGAGCCTGGTGCATGCGAGGCTTTTCTCCAATTTTGTAAGTGTGGGACGACGGAGGCATTGACGCGCCGTCGATCCACACATGGACCATAGACTGCACCTCAGCACTCCGTCGATGATTCCAGAAACTGTGTAGGTGAAGGGAACTTCTCCACCAACCTATGTGTGGGATAACGGTTGTATCGACGCCCCGTCAATCCACACATGGCCGTCGTCTGTCATGTCGGTGCACACTACCAGGAAGTGTTGCATCAAACGGCAGGGTTCCTACTCAAGGGCCCTTGGTTGGTCCTTGGGGAATCGTACCTAGATGTTTTAACCATGGAACAACTCAAAGACCCATTAGTTACCTTTACACCAACATTCGCACAATTCCAACTCCTAAAACTTAGTCAAGTTGGCTAAGGCACACTATCATCCCTTTGAACTAACTTCCCAGACGTTTTGGACGTTTTGTTCTTAAATCTCTTAAATGACCTATATTCATTAAAAATAGACTTCGAAGTATTGTTTAGAATTTATGACTCCTATGTTAGGCTTTACAATGAGTCTTGGATTTATTTTTCAAGGTGTTACACCTACGTGACACTATCTTGTTGGCGCTACGCTGGTTGACTTATTTTTTCAAGACACTTTCACGTAGGCAAAAAAGGGGTAGAAAATTACTTATAAAACAAGTTCAGGAGGTTAATAGGACCTTAGTATAGTATAAGTGTGTTTCTGGGATTTCGGGCATAGGTTGAGGCGGTACTTCTGCATTTTCCCTAAGAAATACATTCAAGTACATAATTGAAATCATACTTTTTATTGTTGTTCTTTGTGAAATCAGAAATGTAATTTTGCAACTAGTGTAGTTTATCTCCTAACAATACTAAACTTTATTGAAGAAAAGGATAAATATAAAACAAAGATTCAAACATCCATTTTGAAATTTGAATAATTTCATTATTTTAAATAATGATTTTTCCTGAAATTTCAATTAATATAAAATAGAGGGAGTGTCAAATATCAATAATTTTTTTGGCAGATTTTTCCCTATAACAAGAACATCATAATATCTCTGTAGTAAACCATGCAACAATTCAACCTACAATCCTCAATTATAACAAGATATGTCTCAGAGCCTAAAGAAACAAAAATATCAAAATCCATATCCTAAAGAATAGTCAAAGCGAATTTAATATAAAAATACAAAACAACAATTTAAGGACACAACATGATAATTACAAATATTCCCTCTATTCCATATCAATTAAACTTGTGAAGCAATGTACAATCATTCAGAAAAATATTTAAGGATTATAATTCAAAATTATATTTCTTATTATTGTCCTTTGTGAAACCATAAATATAATTTTGTAAGTAATAAAAGTTATTTCTTACATAATATCAAACTTAATTAAAGAAAAGGGTAAATATAAAAAAAATTTAAACAACAATTTTAAACCAGATCAATGAGGATCCACTTCGGTACTAAAGCTAGGTGTTTGAAATAGATTTTAAAGATATGGAAAATAAATAAACCATACAAATAAAATATGAAGAAACATGATTTTATTAATCAAGATTGTTAGTAAAAATTTGTTCCTCTCTTGATTCTCCTCTCCTAATATATATTCATGATACGAGGTCGTTAGTGGCGTATTTATCGAACTATGATGATTTACATTTGATCTATCTATATGAATAATCCATCAATCTGTAGAGTATTCGAGATCTTGATCTCTTTATGGAATTTCTGAGATGCCTTTTAAGGGATTTTAATACCCTTTATATAAGCATAAACTAGGTTTTAGGGTTGAGTAGCCTCCAAGAATCCTACACTAAGTTAAACACAATTTGTAGAGTTCCAACTCGTACGAAACGCATCTTGTAGAGTCCCACAAAATTTCAATGTCCACGCTAGGATCCATATAAATTTTAATTAACTTAATTTTATTTGTATAGAAAATAAGGGGATTAGTTGATGCTTCTATAGGAAATATTTTCTAAATGTGAGTATATAATGTGTGCCAGAAAAATCTTATTTACTTGGTCACAAAGATGGAGAGGCATAAAGAGAAGGGGCAGATTCTAGGTTGTTGATACGCCTAAAATATACCTCCTTAAAGAAGTATAACACAGTTTGTCAACTATATAACCCATCTAGGTTGGGATCAAATCTCATAGGGAATTAGAAGAGAACTAAGCAATATGTGGTTATTTATCATTAATTACTTATTTTCATAACAAATGGAAACATATGGGATTTGTTTTTGGTTTGTATGTAACACGTAACAATCAACGATACGATTAACTAAAAGTTCATAGAGATAATTAATCAACATTGTGTTCACCAAGATTGTTTCTCTATTTTCGAGCTAATACAAAATTTCACCTTGCATTGCTAGTAGGACAATTTATAAAACTCATGCTAATTTAAACGTCTCTCAACTGAACTAAAAGAACATCACTTTTACTCTTTCAAACTAAAAGTGTTTCACTCGTTACACAATATAATTATGCAAATATTTTTTGAATGTTGTTACAACATTAACCGTCACATGATTTCAGATTATCGAATCTTTGTTATTAACTTTTTTCTCAAGTTTTTTGTTTTTTACTTAAACAAGAAACATAGGGTATGTTTTGATTCTCTCAACAATTTAAAAACAATTTATTAGAGAGATATAATATGATATAAAATCACAATATGCGATTTATTTTGGAAAAATACTATTTTAAATTCAAATAGTCATGGATTAAACAACCCTTAGCTGTGATGTTTAGCCATTTAAGATAGTTGAAACAAAGAAGATAAATGCATTCATTAAATAAGACTGTATTATAAAAGGTAGATACAATCACACTTCGATTTCAAAAACAAATTAAAAACTCTCGTTCAAACACGTTCAAGTGTACTTTATTCTTTGTTAAAAACAAGATACTGAAATGAACCCTCAAAATACTACTTATAGATATAGGAATTTTGAAATTTAAAATAAAAAAGATGATCTATTGAGGTTCACCCGACACTTCACCTGAAAGCTTGCCAGAAGTGTGATGGTTTTTTGCCTTGTCTATTGTCTAATCTTCATTAGAGTAGTTTCAACCATGAAAGTGTGACTCATTGATGAGAAACCCTGCAAGTGTGAGGATTTGCCTGATTTCTGTTGATGAGGGGTAGATTTTCACTCATTTGAGTCTTTTTTTTAATTTCAACTCTTAGAGTCCTAAATGCTTATTTAAATCCTATTTTGATGATATTTTGATGTTTTGCAGATATGAAGGCTAAAGAATAAGACAAGGATGAATACATAGAAAAAATGGTCAAAACATTGAAAGGAGTACTAACTCCCAATGGTTGTTTCCTAACAAAAAAGACAGATTGTCTAATTGGCTTGACCTCGCTAAGTTAACATTGAAAATATTCAAGGTACATCGCCAAACTAGATTTGAAATGATGTTTTCACTGAAGTACATTAGGCGAGCTAAAGTTCCAGCACTAAAGGTGAAAAATTGTTTAGTAAAAATGAAATCTGAAAGGGTGAATAAGGTGATAATTAGTGATCCGCTAAATGTGTAAGACTGACTCCTATGAGTTAACAAAATGAGTTTAAACACCTAAAGCCTAAAGAAAAAGGAGGATGAGTTAAAGAGCAAATGATAATCTGCTGAATGATTTAAGAGAGCTCGAATAACATCACCATGTGAGTTGTGCATGAAATATTAGGGCAAATTTGGGAAAAATATAAATAGCCCAAAAAAAAAAATAGAAGGAATTTGAATGTAGAACGTGTGGATTTGAAACACAATTTCCCCCCTAATTTCATAGTTAGATTTTTGATATTGAGAAATATTTTATGCTTAGTTTTGGGTTTTGTTTTCAAACACTCTTGTGATTGACAATTAAGGGCTGAAATCAAAGTGGGTGTGAAGATTATTGCCTAATTTCAACACAGTAAGGGCTGGTAGCATCATAGGTATAATTTCTTTAGTTTTTATGATGTTTGGCTAAAACCTCAATTATAGGGTTGTGATTATGGGGTTGAATATTGACTTAATGTAGTAAGTTTTTTGTTATGCTTTATTTTACTGTTGTTTATCTATGGACTTAGGTTATTTATTTATCATGGCGTTAACTCATGGGTTAAGGCTGTAAACTTAATATTAATCTACATCTTCAGTTAAAGCTCGACAGATTGAAGTGGGTAAATAACTTGATGCAAGGAATTTAAGTTTGATTTATATTATTTTCTCAATAGAAAAATTGTGATTCATTTCTAGTTGTGAAATATCCTTGAAAGAGAAATTTTTTTTAAGGTACCAGTTGATTTGTGATATACGCAGATAAGACCGAAAGGATATTCGAAAGAAAATCCGTGTCGTTAAATATTACCTAGCACATCCATATTTGTCTAGCATTATTGAGCAACACTTGTAGCCCTAACTGGCTTATTAGGAAACTATAACTTAATTATTCGAGTTCTACAATCAATTGAGGCATAACAGACATGAAGTCAATCCATACCTAGAATAACATCAAAATATACCATGTCTTACTAGATTAGTTCAGCCATTACGTCTGTGTGATTGACAAAAATGACACAATCACAATAAACCCTCTCAGCTAAAATAGACTCACCACAAGGTGTTGAAACAGTAAGGGCTCAAGAAGTTTCTTAGGAAGGATATTAAAATTCTTATCAACATAAGAAGTCACAAAGTATAGATTCGCGCATGGATCTTGAAAAGCACAAACATTTAAAGAAAAGACTTTGATCATGCAATGACAACATCTAGAAAATTCTCTTGCTCTTGGCAACTAGTGATAGCATATAAACATGTTCCTCGGCCTGTCCTTGAAGTAACTTATATAGGTGCAACTTTGTCAGGCAGAGCAACTAAAGAAGAGTGGGATCTATATCCCCCATTACGATTTCCTTTCCTACTTTTAGGGAACTCTCTTCATGAAGTGACAATTCTGATGACACTTGAAACTACGAAGGGAGCCATCATGACACATTCCTGGGTGGTTCCTACAATATTTAGCACATGCAGGAGTCCCATTACCTCATTCTGCCGCACTACCTTGAGACAAAGCAGGTTCAGCCCTAAAGTTCTATGAATTTTGATTCTTTAATTTACATCTGGTCCTTGGTGCAACTGTAGATGATGGAGCAGGTCCATTTATCTTGTGTCTAAAATATGTTTGGTTTACATTAATCTTCCACTGTCTAGACTCTCTCCCAGTTGTCTTAGCTTTCTTATTTCAGAACTCTTCTCTATCTATCAACTTATCTTCCTCAACCTGCTGCATATGGATCATAAGTCTAGATATGTCCATGTCTCCTATCAACATAGATGCCTTACCCTTTTTTCTTGACAAACGAGAAAACCCAAAAACAAACAAACTCATCCTTCTCTTTATGTAAATAACTATCTCTGGGGCATAACGGGACAGTTGGGTTAACTTAAAGTTGTACTCATGTACGCTTATAGATTCTTGTTTAAGATTTACAAATTCCCTTATCTTGGACGCTCTTAGTTCACGGGAAAGATAATTCTCAAGAAGGCCTCCTCAAACACCACCAATCTCACAATTAGTGCACCTTAAATTCTATTCTTCTTCCACTGGTCAAACAAGATTTTAGAGGCACCCTTCAATTGTTATGAAACTCTACTCGCTCGGCATCAACAACATGCATAATCTCAAAAAACATCTATAACTCTTCCACAATGTTTTCCAGATCCACAGTTGAACCTTGTGAAGTCAGGAGGATTCATCTTTAAGAATTCCACATACTGGACATATCAACCACATCCTGTCTAACCTCTCTCCTTTGCCCAACTTTGCTGGTCACAACTTGACTTAACTTGTGGATAGCTCCTTGAACTCAACATTCGTGACCTCTCCTTGGGGTTGCACTTCTAGTGCATTAGGTAACCATTGATCCTCAACGTTCCTCTTAGTAGGATGACCTGAGAAATTTCTTTGCGGAGGCATGCTTTGAAAAATACGCACAAACACCAGTTATTTATTTTATGGAGATGAACAGTATCACACAAAAAGAGTATGAAAAAATGAGTTAGTTCCTAAATAGCGCAGCCTCCTAATTAAAGATGTGGCATACTTCACACAAATAACTAGGGATCTATAGACACGACTTTATAGACACCCTAGGACTCTTGACCTTTGTTATTTGATACCAAGTTTGTCACGCTCTGAACCTACACTCTAGGCGTAGCCAACATCAAGAACCATTGTTGTCTCCAACCAAATCCTAGACTAGGATCAATACTATATACGAAAGACTTTACTCATCATTTAAAAGAACCGAAGAGATATACTCATGTAATAAACACAAAATGTTGTAATGGACAACATTCAACTGGCCAAAGAGGATACTCAAGTCTTTAAACATAAGAATTGAAATGAACAAGACTCATGAACTAATGTCTATCTATCTATGAAGCCTACAATACTATGAGGGATGTCGGGACAAGACTCCAATCATCCTAAAAAAACTCAAATGATAAAATATAATAGAGGGATCCTCCTGAAGCAAGGAGGCCCACCAAATAACTCTAGAACTCAACTGGATCTATGAAGCCCTATATGCTGATCTTGGTTACCTGTATCCGCATCATAAAGATGGAAGCCAACTGGCGTCAATACATGGAACGTGCGATCATATGAGGGGAAATCTAAAACAATACATAATCTAGAAGTAGAACTGAAGAAACATTTACCTCATCTCAACTCAACCTCATTTCAATATAAAGCAATGGAAATAATACAGTATAAAGAAAAACTTATATGAGTAGATAATAAATCAATATATTAGAAAATATATACTTTTTTTGAAAGGCAAAGTAACCTATGTTTGGGAGATTCTTCAATCAATAAGCATCACTATAAGCTATGTAATGATACCATGTCTATCTCACACTGTCAAAACTTTCCTATACTGAGATGAGGTACAGAACTCCTTAAATAAGCGGATTCGCTAGTCTATGCATGACACAAAGAAATAAATGAATCATGTAAATAATATGACCATTTTCTACCCACGTCGGGTACATGATTTATGGGGGATGTAAGTTGTTAGAAGTCTCCCCCATATCATTCCTCAATACTACTCTCAAAAAATACTTAGATCATTGTGATTTAAACAAAGAAGTTCCACATACTCAACCTTGAGATGATTACACAACATGTTTTCGCTAAAAAGAATAGTACTTAAAATTGCTCATTCACTCTTTTAGAAATAAGTATTTCTACTTTTCTTAAATGCTAAAACATTACTCTTGGGAATACTTAAGTCCCATATATCATTTTAAAGAAAATGAACTCCACTTTATTATTTTTCAAACTCAAGTTCTCAAGTCTTAAAACAAGTATTAAAGATTGTAAAAAGACTTCTAAAAATGACTCGAAGAACTCTCAAGACTTGACTCTTAGCTCTACTTTGAATTTAAATTTATGGATTCAAGGTTATGATTTATGTTATGAATTATTTTATAAATTCTTAGAAGTAGTTTAGAGTTGTTAGACTCAAAAGGGAGTGAATGTATACTTTAATAGGACTCAAACAAGATAAACGATGGATAAACGGCGGAGGCACACGACGACGCTAGCGCAAATAAAGTTTATAAACTCCTTTCGACACACTGCTGGCATGCCACACAAGACCCTTGAGTGCATCTTGGGCGCGCCGCGCCATTCCCACAACATTCTGACAAATTTGTCTTCTCATTTTCTGACCCTAATCAATCTAGAATCAATTTCTTTTCTCAAATACTCTTTAGATTTAATTAACCAATCCAAGTCAATGAGAATATACTTAAAAAAATTCTTAAACTCAATACTGTTACTGCAATAACTCATCAATCCAATCCTAATTCAAGAACGTCCAAAACTTCAACAGCACTAATCAAGAACTTAAATCCTTCAACATCATGAACGAAATAGTGCTGAAAATAACTTGATTGGCATGTGGGTGAATGAATCATATAAGAAGTCACATACCTCTTAGGGATCAAACCCTTGGTGAAATCGACAACAAAACTCAAGAATCTTGACGAACGCCTTGAATTTTTCTCCCTTTATCCTCTTCTTTAACTCCTATCAAAACCCTAAGCGGAAATTGATTTGGAAAAACTGAACCAAATTAGTTTAGACCCCTAATTATTTACTAAATCTGCTTAAATTTGAAAGGGTAAGGAAAAGAACAAAATACCTCTCATATTTTCGGGTAACGTTCTTTAATTGGACAACCTGAATTCAAACAAATATATTTTTCTCCTAAAAGATCGTAAACTAACAAACTCAGTGGCATTCAAAAGAGGAATTCAAGAGTTTTCATTTGACATATTATGGGTCACCTAATTCATTATGTACTGGAAGTTATGGTTGTATGAAGTTGACGCAAAATTCACGACTTATGCAACATAACTAACAATTTTCAGATACTTGGTATTTCAAATTTAGTTTTTTATTTAATTTTAAGAATTGGGCTTCAAATATCCTTCAACTATACGAGTTGGTACAAAATTACCCTTCTTCTACCTTCGGGACTAAAATGCCCTTGACGTCAACCTTTTGGCTTTATTTTATCGTCATCTTTGACAACCCAAATCATTAATGATGTTTCACTATTTTATTGGATACCTCATAATTAATTTAAATAATTAAAAAACCCATATGCCCACCAAAAAAGACCCACCTGTTTTTACCCAAATCTTTGAATTAAACTTTCATCCCCAAAGCATATAACCAAAAAATAACATAGGCTCCTTATAACCATATAAGAAGAAGGATCATAGAAGACAATTAATAAACAAGATATCAATCTTACTTGATATCAACCTTAACGGAAGAGATATTTAGGAGATAAGTATGGCAAAAAATCAAGGAAACTACAACAACAAATGATTCGTTGAGTCACGCCCAGTAACAAATCCATAAGAAGTACGAAAAGTAAGGAAATACTTCAAAACCCTAAAGTATCAGTCAAGTGAGATGAGCAATTCATCAAAACCACACAACCACTCAACTGCAGAAGAAAAAAAAATCAATATGAAAAAATTATCGATATATATGGAAACCAAATACGCCATGAAAACTAATCATAATTATCCTGACAATGAGTTAACACCATTTGACTGTAATCAGGTTGTTAGAAAGTGTAATCACCTTTTTAAAAAATAGTGACACAGGTGGGGATGAAGGTTGGGTTGAAAGATTTGTCTTAAAAAAGGATCGGGCTTTTTTAGGTGGGCATATGGTTTTTTTTAATTAGTTAAATTAACTATTAGGGTATCACATAAAATAGTGAAACATTTGTCACGACCTGATCCTACAGGTTGGGTGTGGCCGACACTCGAGACCCTTTGCTGGTCTCCAAGCGAACCCTCATCCTGGATGACTATAAGTGGAAAACTAACTCAAACATACAAAAGCTTCAAAACTAAATTGAGTTCAATAACTCAAATATTCAATACTTAAAAAGATATGAGAACGACTGAAAACATAGGCCAAGAGTTTTTTTTAAAAAAAAACTCAAAGAAGAAACATACTGAAAATGCTCAACATTGTCTGTCTGTGAAGCCTCTACTATTACAGAAGAATATAGGAAAAAGACCTACGAAATCTCAAAATTAATATCTGTAAGATAAAGGTGAATTCCTTCGGAATATGAAAAGGCTCACCAAAGCTTACTGGAATATCACATGACCTCAATGAAACGTTTGTTGACCATTCTGAAGGCCTGTAGTTGCATCATGGAACAATGCATGTCAAATGACTTAGTACGTGAAATGTACGAGCATGTAAGGAGAATTATGAAGAATAAATTTAGGCTTGAACTTGATAAAAAGGAAACATACTTACCTCTTTTCGACTCACTCAACTAAACTCAGCTGAAGAATAAGATACTAAACTCAAAGATTAGGCACTTAACTTAGAGATATGATAGATGCTCAACTCAAGATACTGAATGATAAAACAAAAAAAAGATGCAACGTATGAAAATTTTTTAAAATAGTTGATAGAAACTCAATGTGTTGAAGAATACAATAATTACTCGGTTTGTATATAAAAAGTACAATATAACTCATTGGGAGATTCTCTATCCGACAACTATCACTATGATCTATGTGATAATACATCGTATCACCCATGCTATCAGAGATATCCTATACTTTGCCGAGTATATAAACTACTACTAAGTGGATCCACTAAATTTTTTCTTAAAAAGAAACAAAAATAATCTAAAAAGCATGACCCTCTCTACCCACATTGACTATATGGTTTATGGAGACTTGTGTTATTTGAACTTGTCTTCATATCAGTTCTTACTACTAATTAAAAAACTATACTCAACTCATATGTTTGAAAACATAACTCTTTACGTGGTTTGAGATTGTTACTCAATCATTCTCTTAAAAGAGATGGTACTCAAACTGGGCAAAAATCTTTTGAAAATCTCAATTTCCTCTCATCTTAAATGTAAAATAATTTAATCTTGAGAATACTTAGTTCTCATATATCATTTTGAAGATAATGAACTAAATCCACTCTTCCTCAACTGAGTGCTCAAGTCTTTAAAACAAGTTTTAAAATAATTTGTAAGAAAGAACTCTTAAAATAGAAATCATGCTAAATTATGGACGGGAACAACTCAATTCAAGGTTTTAAAAACCATGCATAGAACTCAATACTTGGAATTCCAAAACTCTAAAGATCATGGAGTTAATGATACTACTCATCTCAAGAATGCTCAAATTGGAGGGTTATTGCATAATTATGGGCATGAACTACTCAACTCAAGGACTTAATGATACCTCTCATCTCAAGACTACCTGATTAATAAGGTTCATGTAGAATTATGGGAATGAACTACTTAACTCAAGGACCTTCATGGCTAACATGTAGTAGCCCCATGATTACAAAATATAATCCCAAAATGATTAGGAACTCAATTTTCAAGACTTAGAATTTAAAGATACTACACCTCTCAAAGATATTTAACTGATGGAGTTCATGCAAAAGTTATGGGCATGAACAACTCGACTCAAGGGTCTAATTAACAATATGGAACTTATGCATGAGAATCTTGTCATTCTCATACTTACTTCCTCAAAACTCATTCTAAAACCCATGTGTTAGCTATGAAAAACTGCTCAAGATTTATAACTCAAAATAGGTTTCATGCTGAATTATAGACATGAAAAAATCACCTCAAATATCTCAATAAAAATATAGAAACTCCATAACTAGAAAAGTTTTTTAAATAACCATAAAGTCAAACCAACTTATCTCAATAATACTCAAATCTAGGGTAGAATCCTAGATTTCTCTTTTACTAATTTGAAAGTATATGTAGAGCGTGAGGAAGAATTAGTCAAACAGTATGATAGCCTTACATACCTGGAAGAACAAAGTCCTTGAAGAAAAACTTGATTAGAAGCTTTAAAAAACCCTAGCTTGAAGGTAAACGATCAAGAATGAAACCCTTGAATTAGTTTCTTGAAATCTCTATGGCCAATAATTATGATTTTCATTAGTGATTCATAATTGTATGGAGAAATTGAGTTGAATAAATGGAATTCTTGGAGAAAGACTTAGTGATATACCGTGAATTTATGATATTTTTGATGCGTTTCACTTAGAGTTTGTTTGTTTCTTGGTATATTTTGTTGTTAGAAATAATGGTTTTATGTATTCTTACATGAAATAATTTTGGATGCGGTTGATGGAAATAAGAGATGAAAATTTGCAAAAGTGGCCAGTGACGGAGCCAAACATGGACCATAGGTCCAGTGAACGGGTCGTAGGTGCTGCAAAGTAAATGAAGGATCAAGTAATTCTGACCAAGTTTGGAACTACAGAAGCATCAACGGACAATAGGTCAACCCACGGGTCATCCTACACATCAATCATTGGTGCTTAGAATGTTGAAGACCCAATATTTGAACCACAGAGTCAAGTGATGGGTTGTAGACTACGCCGCGTAATGTAGTTTCAACCGTTGTTTGAAGGCCATAGAATATTTCCTAAGTGTTAATTCATGGAGAGCAAACACGGACGGTAGGTTGACCCATGGTCCGTAGGTCGTACTGCCGACATAAACCACATCTGAAACAATTATTTCCTTATTTTGTTTATAACTTTGTTTGCGGTGTTTTTTAGTTTATAAATAGTAGTTCTAATTCTCATTTTTGGGGTTGACATTATTGTTCAGTTCTAGTGTTTGGTCTTTGGAAATTATTTTGCAAACTATTTATAACAATCTAATTTCCAAAATTTGTTAGATACAATTTTCTCTTTCAATTTCAATTCATGATTTTGGGTTTCATCTATTCTAACTGTAAGTTCATGAATTATTTAAATTTAACTATGAATTATGAATACTCAAGCATGAGTATCTAATTCATAACTACGGTTGTGGGAACCACGATCAATTGAAAACGTATGGAATAGTAATAAGTAATTCTTGAATAGTGCATGTACTGTTCATCCTTTCGTTTAGAAGTCTTTCTAGCGGTGCACAATGCCTGAACTCACCTTGTTCCTACTTAACGGACCAAGGAGGTAATGAATGAGAAAAAATTAAACAACAGAAAATTAGTGATGCTATCTAATATTATGATTTCAATTGATGTGAGGGTGAAAGATAAACTACATTTATATGACGACTAATCTGGGGTAAAGGTATGGGTTAGTAAAGTATGCACCCGTAGACATACCAAGTTGCGTGGTTAAATTCCCTACTTGGAGGACCAATCACTTTAGTATACCGAACTTACCAACTTTGCATGTCTATTACTAGGAAATAATTTCTATTAGTAGGATTAGTGCGTAAAGAGCTTGTAGGGAAACCATATACCAGTTTCCATCTAATATTGATAACTCAAACTTTTTATCTTGTTTGCTTGTTACTTAATCTACAATCAGTTACATTAGATAAGAAATCCCCTATTTACTTTTCTCGGATATAGTCTGACCAACATGATATAGTTAGTTAAGCTTATGTCTGAACCATATCCCTCGTGGGAATGACCCCAACCTACAAGTTGGGTACTTTATTTGACAATAAGCTCTTATACTTATTTAGGGAGGTTTAATATGGGTGTATCACTTACCTTGAAAAAGAATATTGAAAAAGATTTAAAGTTTGAGAGAGAAGAAAATGATGGATTTAAAGATGAAAATGTGATTGTTTTGAGCCTTTTATTAGTTAAGAAATTCATTTTGGATTTCTTGGAGGTAAAGAAACAATAATGGCCCTTTTTAATGTTTTCCCATCAGCTTATTCGTGACAACACTATATCAAGTTAATAAAATAGTCACAACTTTTTACTTCTAAATGGGATTGACGCAAAATTGGTGGCGTTGGAAAGTAGAATCGAATACCTTTCATTTGGTAAATTATGTCCTACATAACTCTTTATATTCCAAGAGATATTTTCATTTGAAGTTGAACCATTTAAACTCTAACATAAAAGGTTTAATAAGGAAACCTCAAGAACACTTATCAAGCACTCGTCATGAAATTAAATTTCTCAATATTTATTGATTGATTCTCAAAAAAAAAAACTCATGATTGACGTGTGGGTGAACGAATCCAACACTATGGATGTTATGAACAGAGAGTACCCCTTAGACGTAACCGGCATTTTTTCCTCGAAGAGGCCTTAGATAAACCCGTAACATACATAATAGCATCATAGATAAAATAAATAGCGGAAAATTTAAAAACTTTTCTTCGAATTTCAACTTCAATTTGCACATTTCAACAGAAGAATCTATAATTGTCTCACCTGACCATCTAAACATAAGATTACAAGATTTGAGACTTAGACCTTACATCATTACAATATGTCTTATAATAGGAATTACAATAAAGTCTTGGAATAAGGAAATATGAAGCTAGAGTTATTCATCTTCATCCCCAGACTTGAGGACTCACCAACTTGGGGTAGTAACCCAAGTTCTTCAAGAAATGAATGTAATCTCTTCAATGGCCGGAACCTACACTTCGTGTAGAAAATAGAAGAGATATGGGTTAGTACAAACCACAAGTACTATGTAAGAATATATGTAAGTAAAACAATATAGAACATACACAAGGTGATATTTTATTATAAACATGCTAAGTTCACTTTAAAAGTCTTTATGCACATTCCAAGAACATATGTAAGTCCATATCACAACAACATGAAGACATATTCATATGCGTGTTCAACAGAAATATCATAATAAAGACATAATCAACATTTCATATTTTAGAGTCCATTTCATCAAAACATCACAAGAGACTACTCAGAATCCCAACGTATGTCAAGTAGTTAAATGTGTAAGTGAATCCGCATAACTCCACATAAACCAAGTAAACTAGCAAATAGACCATAAGAATTGCCTTTACATCATATAACATCATAACTAGTGTATTCATAATCATACATAACAATTGAGACCAACATTACGAATATCAAGTGAAACCAACGTTATATAAGACTTAACATTATGCATTTCATTCATACCAGATGCACATAAAGAATCCACCCTAGAACTCCTCTCAAGGTCAACTTGTACAATGTATAGGTAAAAACCTATACCCTAACGTACACTAAGTAACACCTCTTAAGTAATCCTAGTTAGTGTTCCTCCTCTTACATCAATTCATTCATTTTACTTTTGGAAAACTTTGCCATAACCGACATTAGACAATGTGAGCTAAACATGAAATCCGGTGTCAACCCCTCACACCAAAAGGAGGGCATGGTACTTGCCAAGGTAGTAAATCAACATCATCATAGCATCTAGGTGGATCTACTAATAGGTTTCCTATGGGGAACATAGTGAAAGAACTAGAAAGTTGTTTATAGAAACCCTTTTTATGATAATTCACATTATAGTTTTCACCTCATGAGAACATAGGGTGAAACTTCTTCCTCAAAAGACCTCTCTCATGTCAAATTAACTCGGTAGTAAGCTAAATTCCCTTTTTGAAGTATCATTAAGTATATTTTAACATCAATTTATGACATAGGTTTTAGGAGTTCAACCCCTCATATAACATGATCATATATCATAGGTTTTAGGAGGAAAAAATCCTTTTATCACAAACCCAACATCATGTGAGAATATTAGATCATAGAATAATCATAAGTTGCATATAGGAATTAACTTCAATACCTCATAATAGCACACCCATCATCATCTCACAACCATCATATACATACCATGATCATACATTCATAACTTCATCATTCATACTTTAATTAACCAACATTACCAAAGATAAGCCAACAATAGAACAATACAAAGTTCATGACCTTGAAGGTCTTACCAATGGCCTCTATGAAACCCATCTGAGACAACATCCCAAACCAGCGATATGTACCCATCCAATCAATTATCATCATCATAGTATATTCAATTATACAAGAACATACTCATTTACATAAACTCTAGGTATTAACCAACACAATTCAAGAGTTAGGGTTAGGTGGGGCAGCGCATTCATGGTTTCTTAAAGAACTAGACCAAAAACCAAATAAATACATGATATAAGGAATTCCATGAAGTAATAATACAATTAACATTAATATAACTGTCATGACCATAGTCTAGACCCCAGATGAGACCGACGTCGTTGACCTCTCAAAGGTCGCAGACAAGCCTACATACTTCATCATTACTTCATCTAGAGTAATTTTAGCAAGAAATTTGAACTTTTTCTTTACTTAACATTCACATAAGGCATTCTACTTAAACGCATTAGCGTTCACAATCAACCATCTAATTTTAAGATCATCAAATGAAAGAAATAGTTTAGTACTGCATTAAGTGTTTGCTTGCCAAAATGGAACCAATACAAAGTCTGAAATGAAATGGGAAATGGAACACTAGTGGAACATGCTCCACTAGCTAAAGCCTATATCTGATCTACATAATAAAAGTAGATAGCCTCAAAAGAATGGGGGCCTATTAAGTCTGAATGAAATATCCACGTCCGGATTGCAACAACCTCGTACAGTAAGATCTAACGTGCACCTGTGCCTACAGCTAAAAGTAGATATTTGTATGGAATTAGTGCACACTTGTACTAACTAATGATATATGCAAGCACACACTATGGCCATGCATGAGTAAGAATGTCTCTTTCCTAACAACATGAATTATGGAAGGTCAACTCATTGGACTTTCCAAATTAGGATTAGGAAAGTCAATGGACTTGCTAAATTTTGATTTGGAAAGCCATGCCATGGGTGTAAAAGGTATCATTAAGCTTATTATTTTGCAAATATCACATAACATATTTCACACATTATATCAGGTAGTTCATATCATTCTTTCATATGCCACGAGACCTTGGAATCATGGACATGACATTTGGAATTCCCAAAATGTGGGATCAACATATGAGACCTCTACTAGGGAGCCTATTTCAGCATAAATAGAGTCTGCTTCTTTCATTCATATGTACTTCATTTTTCATTCATTCATACACTAGCGCAATCACCAGTCATACCTAGGATGTAGTTTGAGACTCTCATCGGGTTCGCTGTGTAATGCCAAGAATAACCTAGTGTCATTACTTAAATCTAGATCACCTTTTGATTATCCTATCCTAACTCCTTCGGTATCGTTTATTTCATTATGTGCATTATTTAAGGATGGACTCATTCATTGTTTCAGAACTTTAACTTTAACCAACATAAATCATGTGAGGATCATGAAACCTGTGTATCCCCCACACCAAAAAGAGGTGGAATCACCGGCCAAAGTGACCCAAAACATGATAACGTACGTGGGAATTAAACCCCGCTAGATCCCTACATTGGCAGTCTAGGTTCGAAGACTAGGAGATATAAGGAGACCCATACCCGGCATGCTGGACTGTCTCATCTCATGAGAGTTACGTGAACCTCCGCCCTTTCCAAAGGAAGGCATCATCGCTCATAGCTAGCCTACCGGTGCTCAGTATAAAGTTCCATTACATTCAACTCATACATCATTGAATCTTTATTCTAGCATGAGGACTTCATATCTCATTAGATGATTTCCCCTCTCCTCATTAGTATTAAGTATGAATTAACTTCAATACTTTCATTAGAGTGTTCATAGAAACGGTTCTCTTCATTAACTTTATACTCTCTTAGGTGAGTACATTTTGGTAACATTTACTTAGGCTCATTTGAGATTGCTCTCATTTTTCACATTAGCCTCTTATCATGTTGTCTACATTCATTAACTTTACCATATTTTCTCTTCATAATTACTCATCCCTTTACATGAATGTTCATTTCATCATATGTCAATGCACTTGGCCACCTAGTGTGTTCCACACTCTTACTTAACCCTTCTAGGTTTACATCATTTCATCACATACATTTTAGGTTCACTTACTTTTTAACATATGCTAGACTTATGAGTCCACACACACAAGCCATGAGGATTCATTCATAGTTTGTCTAAGTGATTTATGTTTACCCAAGATTATGTGGTACAAGACTTATGCATCTAGCCGATTGGACAAGATATTGATTTTGATATTTAGAGGCAAAATTCATTAAGTATTTACTTACATATGACTTATATGTTAATGCGTAATTGGGCAAGGGAACACAACTTTGAATCCCTTGGACAACACTTAGTTAATTTTCTTTCACCTAATTTAGGATTTACATTTCGGCTTGGGTAACCCGATTTTCGAATCCCCTCACTGACATTATTTTTCCTTTCTTTTTCCCTCCCTTCACTTGACCTAAGGCGTTTTAAGCATTAGGGGATCCGGGATCGAACCCCCATAGCATCATTCATTTATTTCTCTTTTTCCTATGTTTGTCCATGTTGGCCAAGAGGAGGTGGATTCGAATCCCACTCCTGTCATTATTAATATTTTTTTTCTCCTTGTGTCCTCCTTTAGCCAAGAAGTTGTGGGTTCTAATACCTCTCCTCCCATTATTTGTATAAATTTAAAATTTCCCTTTTCATCTGTTTTTTGGTCGAGAGGTTGTGGGTTCGAATCCCACACCTCTCAATTTTTTTCCAGCTTTCATGTAGTGAGGTCTTGTGTTTAATCCCCACTGACCTCACATGCTCTAAATTATTTTTCAAACTTTTAAAACTTCACGTATTCTGGCCGAAAACTCCATCACCAAGTGATGGAAATTTTTTTAAATTTTCTAGCCTTTATTTAACAACATCCATACATTCGTTTTGTGGTATTTTTACAATTTTTTTAACGCGGTTTAAGGTGTACATTCATTGTTGTTTAAGCTTAGAGTTTTGCACTTAAGATCAGACACCTTACACTTAATTTAAACATCAGAATTTACACACCTTATGCACATTAATTCCAATCATGAAACAAGACATTTTAAGACTTCAAAGCAGAGAACAACAAAGATTTTACTTATTGCACCACATCATTTTTGGTTGACATCATTGAACATGCTTGCTATTTCCAAACCCAAAATCACAAAGAACATCATATTTAAAACTTAGCTGCCAGAAAGAGAACCAACAACATGATTTGTAACAAAATTTAGATTGAAATCGGAAGGAGACTAGGGACAAGGAATTCGACAATAAAGGGGACAACCCTAGTTTCATACGTTGAATTTTGTAGAAAGAAATTTCTCTTGGAGAAAGCATTCCAAGAGATAAAACCATACCTTGTTTTAGCTTTCCACACCTTTAAAGTGCTGCCCAAATCCTTCACTAAACCTTCAACACGATCCCGTCGAAGCTGATGTAAAATTTTTCGTTTCTTAACTTAGCTTGCTTGTTTGTAAAGTTTTTTTTTTGTAAGTTCTTTGAGTGTAGAGAACTTCTGATTGTTTTCTAATGTTTTTTTTTCTGTTTTTGCATCCAAGAAAGCATAATGGACGAGAGAGAGGTTATGCGTGTGTGAGAGTTTGTGTGAGATAGTGCCCCTTAAAACTAGGATAGTTGGCAAGACTTAGTCAATTTGAGTTAATAATTATTAAGTAATAACTAAAAATCTGATTTACCCTTTTTTTATAAGATATTAATTAAATAATATTAATTAATTACATAAATTTACCCATTTGAATAAAACCAATTTAATTCATTGTTTCCACCTAGATCCAAACCCGGATAGAGCAAGACTTTACTCTTAGAGACCATTTTTGGGCCTCTCTCAAAAAATACCCCTCCACCTTATTAATTAATAATAAAATATATATTTAGGGTAATTACGATATTACCCTTATCCCAGAACAAGACAATTTTACCCCTAGACCTTCCAAACTTATGATTTTCCCTTTTTAAGTCTGGTGTAGACTCATCCAAATAAATCTTCATATTTGGGAGCCCTACATGGCTGGACCCAAGTTAGTTGGTTTTGATGTTGCAAGGGTTCAGAGGCCTAGTTCTACGTGCATCAATCCGTGTGAACCCGGTCAAATCGTAGGAATTCTAGACACATAAAGAATTATTTATGTTATACATTTTTAGGGGGTTTTCAATAAAAATTAGTATACTCCACATCTTCAAAAAATTCATCAAACAAGGTCCAAGATTTATGGAATTTAGGAAAATGCAAGGGTCCAATGGAATCTCAATTAAAAAAATAATTAACCATTATTATATGCTTAAAAATCTTAAGTAATCATAATTCATCTTAATTGATCACCAATTTTAGGTCTAGAAGGAGACCCATGTGCATTGAAAACCTTTGATTTTTGGGGGATATAAAATCATCTTTGAATAGACCTGTTGGGGAAAGCAATCCTAAAAGTGAAAGAATCCATACCTTAGAGATTTGAGAAGGAAAGCAATGTTCTTGAAGCCCTAGAGAAATCTTGGTTTTCTTCTTCTGTGAGGGTCTTGAGTTGAGAGAGAAAATTCTAGAGAGAACTGAGATACTTTGGAGTTTTGGGATTTTGAAGTGTGAAGACTTGTTTGCTGTTCTAAAATCCCTTAATATACCTAAAATAACTAAATTAGAAGACCATATATTTAAATGTCCAAGGGTGGAATTTAGCGAACCAGGCTTTGCTTGGCTGTGTGTTGCACAAGTGTGCAGGCCCCAGGGGATCAGAGTGTGCTCAAATGGAGACAAGGATCCATAATTATAACTATGGACTCACGGCCTCCAAGGGAGTGAGTCTATTGATGGGGCGTCAATTGCACTCGTCAAGTGCATGCTATTTTTGTCAACTTGTTGGGTCAAATCTTTGGATCCTCCTCAGGGGCCCTTAGGGTTGTCCTTTGTGAGTCGTACCCAAATGTTTTGACCCTCAATATGCACAAAGGTGTACTATAAATATTTTTACAAAGTTTTATTTTCTTACGACTCTTCAAATCTCTTCAAGACCTACAGGCACACTAGGTCACTTTTACAAGTTCTTGGATGTCGTGGTCATTTCTTGAGATTTAGGATTTAATACTTCAAAATAAAATTATTTACATTAATTTAGGACTAGAAATATCATTTCAAATATTATTCATTAGGTGAGGTTCGAGCCTAGGTCATTGTATTTTTGAGGTATAACAATATCCCCTTTGGGAAGCATTCATCCTCAAATGAAACTTTAATATCTTTCTTTGGAATATATGACTCAATACTAGCAGCCCAACCAGAACATGCATATAATGGCAATTCAATGACAAGGATGACATATTTATTCCATTTTCAACCACAACATTGCATCATTACGAGGTAGAAACTATGCCAACTACCAAATATGCACACATTTCATCCTTTCACATTTTGCAAGGAAGTATGTCCTTCTCCTTCTTATATAGCTTGTCATATATAACAAAGAGACAATACATCATTTCATCAGTTCACACTTGAGCAACTGAATAACAAAGAGTGACACATAACTCAACTATACCAACCATATAATCACGTACCATCAAGTATAAAGAACATATAATGTAAGACACATATGAAACATGGAATTTTCATAAGAACATGCATAATGAATGGAAGTCATAAAAGTTCAAAAACACTTATGACCCTTCATAAACAAACATTAGGAGGAGTTGACATCATATCCCCTCGACCTCCCAAGTATCATTTTCCACAAGATGACTCTTCCAAAGAAACTTTACGAAAGCTACTTCCTTATTCCTCAACTTCTTCACTTGCAAGTCTAAAATCACAACCATGATCTCTATATGGGAAATTTTATCATCAACTTTTAGACCTTCAAGAGGAATGATAGACAGTGGATCACCTATGCACTTTTTGAGCATTTCACAGTGAACACCGTATACACTGAATCCAACTCAATAGGTAATTTTAACTCATAGGCAACACTAGCGACGTGTTTCACAACCTCATAGTTCCCCACATACCGGGGACTAAGTTTCCCCGTTCTCCTTAGCCTCATCACCCTCTTCATGGGTGATATCTTCAAATAGACCAAGTCACCTACCATAAACACAATGTACCTTTTTATATTGTCGGCATAAGTTTTTTTCCAACTTTGG
Source organism: Solanum lycopersicum (assembly GCF_036512215.1). Classification (NCBI taxonomy): domain Eukaryota; kingdom Viridiplantae; phylum Streptophyta; class Magnoliopsida; order Solanales; family Solanaceae; genus Solanum; species Solanum lycopersicum. The sequence goes on along the minus strand of NC_090808.1, from coordinate 48,272,497 downwards.
GCCGTCTTCAATATATCCTTTGTAAGTTGTAAGTTCTCCACAACTTCATAGATTTTTTCAGGACCTATTAAAGTAAACTCACGTACCTCAAAACACCCAATTGAAGATCAACATCTCCTCTCATAAAGGGCCTCAAAGGGTTCCATGATTATACTTGATTGATAGCTATTATTGTAGGCAAATTTAATCAATGGTAGACGCTCATCCCAATTACCCTTGAAGTCAATGACACACGCACTCAACATATATTCCAAGGTTTAATGACTCATTCGTCCAAACTATCCATTTATGGATAAAATGTTATTTTAAGTTTCATCTTGGTACCGAGTCTACTTTAGAATGCTTTCCAAATGTGAGAATTAAATTGAGGATCCCTATCCTAAATGATAGGCAAGGGAGACCGGTACATCCTCACGATCTCATTTATATACAACTTAGCATATTCTTCCACTAAATAAGTAGATTTGATGGGAATAAATTTGGCTGATTTGATCAATCTTTCTACAATAACCCAAATCGAATCATATTGCCTTTGTGTACGAGGTAAACGCACAATGAAATGTATGTCGACATCTCCCCACTTCCAAGTAGGAATAGCTATATCTTGAGTTAACCCTCCCATTCTTTTGATGTTCGGCCTTGACTAAGAGAAAATTCGACATTTGAAAACAAATTTTGCTATATAATTCTTCAAACCTTTACACCAATAAATGTCTTGTAGATCATGAGACATTTTGGCAGCACCGGATGAATTGAATATCGGAAACCATATGCCTCGTCCAAGATTTGTCCAAATAAGTCATCCACATCCGGCACATACAACCTATCTTGGTACCTAAGTATCCTCTTGGGAGAATGAATCTTAGATTTACTACAAACTGATTCCTTCAACTCAATCAATAGAGAATAACATGATTCATAGATTTCACCTCAACCATTAAAGATGATTCAGAGTTACTATGAACCATGAAACCCCTTTCAAGGAGAATATTCAAGTCGTAAAAACAACTTGTCCAATCTATGTACATCTTTTACTAAATGTTTCTTATCACCAGGAACATAGGCTGCACTACCCATAGACATTTGACTCAAAGTATACGCAACTACATTGGCTTTCCCGTTATGGTAAAGAACACTCATTTAAAATTTTTTTACAAGCTCTAACCACCTTATTTGTCGGAGTTTTAAGTCTTTTTGAGTGAACACATATTCGAGACTCTTATGATCTGTGAACACATCTACATGCACTTTATATAGATAGTGTCTCCATATTTTAAAAGCAAACACTACGTCCGCTAGTTCAAGATCATGAGTTAGATAATTCTTCTTATGCTCCTTGAGTTTTCTAGAGGCGTATGATATCAGTTTACCATGTTGCATGAGAACGCAATCCAAAACTACTCGATAAGGTTAAAACTGGAATGGTGGTAAGCTTATCTTTCAACTTTTAGAAGTGTGTCTCACAAGCTTCCGTCCAGTCAAATTTTACTTTCTTTTAGGTTAAGGTAGTTAATAAAGAATATATACATGCAAATCCATCAAAAATATCATGCATACCCAGCTACACCCAAGAAACTTCGAATGTCGGTGGGAGTCAAAGGTCTAGGTCAATTCTTAACCGCCCCTGTTTTCTTTGGATCGACCTCTATGCCCTCATTTTAAACAATGTGACCTATAAAAACCATCGACCGTAGCTAAAATTTGTACTTACTATATTAGCAAAGAGTTGACGTTCCTTAAGGAATAGCAATACTATCCTCAAGTGACCCATCTGTTAATTCTTACTCTTAGAATATACCAAGATATAATCAATAAGGACAATAAAAAATGAACCAACATAATTCCAGAACACCCTATTCATAAGGTCCATAAAAGATAATGGGGCGTTAGTTAGACCAAAGGCCATGACTAGAACTCATAATGACCATACCTTTTTTGGAAAACCTAAGTTGATGATAACCTGACCTCAAGTCCATTTTTTAAATGTAAGTTGCACCTGGGATTCGATCAAACAAATCATTAATTCTAGGAAGCGGATACTTATTCATTATGGAGACCTTGTTTTATTTATCGGTAGTCAATACACATCCCAAGAGACCTGTCTTTCGTTTTCACAAATAATACTAGAGTGCCCCATGAAGATATGCCTGGTTGTATAAAACCCTTGTCTAGAAAATCTTAGAGTTGAGCCTTTATTTCTTCCAACTCGGCCGGAGCCATCCGGTAAGGAGGAATTGCTATGGGCTTATTACAAGGCATCAAAACTATGTTGAAACATATTTCCTGTTTGGGAGGAAATCCAGTTAAGTCATCAGAGAAGACTTCTGAAAGTCCTTCACTATGGGGACTGACTCTAAAGGTGGAGCCTCGGACTCATGGTCTTTGACCCTCATAATTGTGATAGATAATTCCCTTAGAAATCATCTTACAAGCTTCTAGACATGAAATAATTTGACATCGAAGGATTGAGTTTCCCCCTTCCATTCTAAAATGGGTTCATAAGGAAATTGAAAATTTAAGTACCCTTGTTATGCAATCAATTGAATCAAAGCAAGCATGTAACCAAACTATCGCGAATATGATATTAAAGTCCAACATATATGACTGTAAGGTGTGTTTTGCTTCTAAAACTATGTGAGTTCTACATTATGTGTTAAATGATGATTCTTATACTATTTAAACTTTTAAATCTTATCAATTTGGCATGAAAGCTTATTTTATTAAAATATCCCTTTTTGCATGTTTTTGAATATGCCATACTTAATACATTATTTGTATTAACACCATACTTTTCTATACTCTTTAAGTATAGGTTTGGAAGCAAGAATTGTAGAAAACAAATCTTGGGAAATCTACTCTCTCAAGATTTTGTATGTCCTCATATATTCTAGGATATAGTCTATGTTTCTTATTTTTTTGAAGACTTATTATGTATTTTCTTTAAATCTAAAAGGTCATGTCCCTAATATATTATGTCGTGTCTTTAAGTTGACTTGTATATCATGATACCAAATCCTTAACTCTTATGTAACATGTTTTCTTTATTAATTTATTCGTGAAATGTTTTAATTCCGCACTAATTTTCATGTCTTATGTAATTAATGAAAGATAATGCTTGTACAAGACTTCCAAAAGGTCAAGTACACAATTGTTCTGACTTATGGGTGCTCGTCGTTACACTCAAACACCACATGATGGAGTACTTAGGTACCAAGGTAGATTGTGTGTACCGAGTGTGGATGGTATAGGGGGAAACTTAGGAATAAGCTGATGGTTCCCAATATTCAATAATACGGAACTGTATAGTGATCTTCGAGAGGTTTATTGGTTGGGTAGTTTGAAAAGGGACATAGCAGAGTTTGTGGCCAAATGTACTAATTGTCAACAAATTAAGGTCGAACATGACTGACCGGGTTGTCTTACTCAAGTGATATGTCCCCACTTTGATATGGGAAGATACCGACATTGACCTTTTAGTGGGTTTGCCTACGCAAAATAATTTTATATGGGTGATTGTTGATAATTTGATGAAATCTGCCCAGTTTATCCTTGCCAAATCTAATTATTTGACAGAGGAATATGCAAGATTATACCTTAATGAGATTGTGAGCTTGCATCGGATCTCTTTGTCCATCATCTCGGATGGAGATGCCTAATTCACTTCTTGTTTTTTGAGGTCTTATCGAAAGTGGTTGGGTACTCAAATAAAACTTAGCACCATTGTTAATCCTCAAAAGGATGGTCAAGAGGAAAGTACCATCCACACAGTAGAAGATATATTTAGAGCTTGTGTTATTGACTTTAAGGGAAATTGGGACGATCACGTATCGTTTATTGAGTTCTCCTACATAATTGATACCATTAATGTATTTCTATGGAATCTTTTAAATCACTCCATGGTACGTGATGTAGGTCTCTTGTTGGGTGGTTTGAGGAAGGAGATTATTCACCACTTGGTACCAATATAAATTATGAGGCATTAGAAAATGTTTGTATGATATGGGATAGGTTGAAAACAGCCTATAGTCGCTAAAAATCATATGTCGAGAATAGGAGAAGAGATCTTGAATTTGAAGTAGGTGATACGGTCTACTTTAAAATTTAAGACATGAAAGGGTTGATGAGAATTTGTAAAAAATAGAAGCTTAGTCCTGGTATGTGGGTCCTTATGAGATAGTGAAACGGATCAAGAAGGTTGCTTATGAGTTGAAGTTATCAAGTGAATTTGCCGCACTTCATCCTATATTTCATGTCTCCATGATCCAGTATTGTATAGGTAACCTCTATCCATTCTCCTGATTAAAGGATTATGAGTGAATGAGAAACTTTCTTATGAAGAGGTTCCTATTGCAATTCTAGATCGCCAAGTTAAGAAGTTAAGGAACAAAGAGGTGGCCTTTGTAAAAGTCCTAAGGAGAAACCACCTAGTTGAGGGAGCAACATGGGATGCTAAGGCCGACATGATATCTCGTTATCCTCATCTCTTTTCTCAAAATTCTAGTCAAAGTTGAGGTTAATAATCCTCTTAAAATAATATAATGAATAATGTTGAAGTAGGGTTCCTTTGCTAATATGTGCATATTTTTTGTAAAGGTTCATGCCAAAATGAGCTTTCATGGAAAAATGCTCTCTTGCTTAACTTGTACTGATTTGTGTTATGTGTATAGTTTCCTTGATGAAATAATAGTGAGAATGTTAATGTTTCTTGAAAGAAGATTTCAAGGTAACTCTTAATGTTTATGATTGAGATTCTGTTTATATTTAGAAGGTAGTTCCTCATTATTTGATATGAAGTATTGAACTCTTATATGTGGTATATTGTTAGTTGGGTTTCTATGTGCTATGACATGTTTATGTGTTTAATGTAGTTGTGATGTACTTCAATGGGATGTGACTCATTGTTATATTTGTTGTTGTTTGTTGGGATGCTTGTATAGAGTCTCATTCTCCGCCTATAAAAAGATTTAATTGTTATTCGAGGACGAATGTTTTTGTGGGGGGGGGGGGGGATAATGTATACTGTGAAGTAATTTGACTTAGTCTAGAGCCTCACCTGATGAACTAAGACTTAAAACGATGTTTCTAAGCCTAAAAAGATGTATTGAAACTAATTAGGAAGTGTTAGAACCAAAATGTCAAAAAACGACCACGACATCTGGAAATTGTAAAATAGCAGCTTCTGAGCCGTGGTATGTTTCAAGGGGTTTTAAGAGTTTGAATTTAGTAAAATTTGGTAAAAAGGTATTAAACATATAGTAGAGTGTGATTAGGGTTGAAACATTTGGGTACGACTCCTTAACGGCCACTCTAGGGGTCCTTGAGGAAGACCCTTGCATTTGACCAAAAAGCTGTCATTTGATAGTGGCTATGGACGGAACTAAATGATGACCCTCCGATGGTTTAACGTCCCATCGATGGTGGTAATTTGTGAAGACATAGTCATTTTCCAAAAATTGCCAAAAATTCACTCTCTGATACAAATCACGGACTGCCAATACAGGGACGTAGTCTGATCGATGCCCCATTGATAGGCAGTCGTGGTTTGTGGTCGACTTAATTGTTCTATTTTGGGTTAATTTAGTTTAGTTAGTTAATTAGTTAATAAATCAATTAAGTGTTAATGGGTGGTTAATTAAGTTAGTCGGAGACAGTAAAACAGTTAATCCTTATTAAACTAAGTCACCATTTCATAATTTTCCAATACCAATTTGCTCCAACTTCTCTCTACGTTCTCTCTTTTTTTTAAAGACCCCATTGAAGATCAAGATTAAAGTTTTTCTAGGTCTCCAATACTCAAGTTCCCCCCATCCTTCTTCGAACAATATAAGGTATTGAATCTATTCACTCTTGGGATATCTTTCCCTAAGTGGCTCTTCAAAATTGGGTTCCAAAGATATCTAAAACATAGGTCTTTTTTTTTAATTTTTTCATTGAGCTTCAAATTGATTAGATTTTCAATTAATTTGGCTAATATCGATATATTATGATTTTTTATTGGTTAATTATTGTATTTCATAGTCATTGACCTAGTTATGTGGAAGAATTCATGAATGAATCTTTTTCCCTAACCACAATAATGAATTGAAGTTGTTGATGATAATGGATGTTGGAATTCAATATTTTATTGTCTAATTAACTATTATATAATTATGATTAGTGAATATATTGATGAATATTTTGTAATTGAGGGTAAGATCTTGAAGGAGGCTTCGAAAGCTATTGGTAAGACGTTTTGGGATTATGCGTTCTTTATTTAAACAATGATGGTTTATTCTTTAAGATGATGGTCAATTGAAGTATGGTTAAGTGAATATAAGTGGAATATGATAATATGATGAATATGATGGCATGTTCTAAATTTGTTGAATTCTAAGATCTTTGTAGTGGTATGATCATGCAAGGTCGAAGGTGATTCTCTTGTGTGCCTATTACTATGACTATGATGTGTTGATCTCACTAATGATGGTTGCTAATGAAAGAAAAGTTCTCATGCTATAACAAATGATCTAATGACATTATTATAGAAGGTCTTAGTCTCCTATGGCCCATATTAAGGTACGATGATAATAAAGGCATAAAGACATTTCAAAACGGACTTTAGCTTAACACCGAGCGAACTAGATATGAGAGGTATCCCTTACCAATATGGGAAGGTAAATTCACAATGGTTCTCACGAGACAGATACTATAATTCAATTGTTCATAAAGAGTGTTTCCAACACATAATAATTCAATTGTTCATAAAGAGTGTTTCCAACACATATCTCCTAGTTCCTGAACTATGTTTCCACATAGGAAAAGTAGCTAGTGGATCCATGTAGAATTATATGTTCATGTTTTGGTTCTACATTGGCAAGTACAACGCCTTCTTTGGTGTAGGGTTTCATAAAACCAGATTCCATTACATAGTGTAGGTAAGGGTATGGGACTTTACTTATGCATTACACAAGTTGAATTTGAGAGGAGCCCTAGAAGGTTATTATTATACATTTGCGATAAGAATGAAATGCATATGTTGACTTTACATGTTGATGATCCTATATGATGTTGGTTTCATTGATGAACATGATATTTATCTAAATTGCTATGTATGATGATGACTATACATTATATAATGTCATATGAAGTATAGGCATTACTTATGGTCTCTTTTCTAGTTTACTTGATTATGTGGTGTTATGGGGGCTTCACATGAGCATTACACTTGTAGGCTTGGGACGATACTGTGAGTAAGGGCCTTGTATGATTTGATGTTATGAAATCTTCTACATGAGTTAATATTAAGACTTCAGGATGAAGCTATTCATTTTGATATAACTCTATGATGATGCTATAAATATTGATATGACTTTATGATAATGTTTATATTGTTATATATATGCACATTTCTTAATGATGTTATGACTATAGACTTGTATATGATCTTTTATATGCATAATAGTCTTTCGAAGTGACTTAGCATGGTTTATGAAAGAAATAGTTTCATACATCATTAAGTGTACACTTGGCAAAATGGCACCAATACAAAGTTTGAAATAAGATGAGAAAGAAATGCTAGTGGAACATACTTCATTAACTCAAACCTATATTTAAGCTAGAATATATTTGGCAAGTATCCTCAAAAGAATGAGAACCTACCAAATCTGGATGAATACATCACGTCCTGGTAGCTTCAGCGTGACATGTAAGCTCTAACGTCCACCTGTACTTGTACCTAAAAATGTAGAGTTTTATGGGATTAGTACACAGTTGTACTAATTATGGGTATATAGAAGCACAAACCAACGACATGCATGATTAAGAATATCCCTTCCTGTCGATATTAATTATGGAAAGTCAAGTCATTGGCCTTGCCAATTTCGTATTAGGAAAGTCATGCCATGAGAATAACATGCATCATCATAGTTATCATTTTGAAAAAAGCACATAACGTATTACACAAATCATATCACATAGTTCATATCATTCTTTCATATGCCATGAGACCTTGGAATATGGACTTGACATTATGACATCCCAAAATAAGGGCTCAACATATGGGACCTAAACTAGGGAGCCTTCTTAACAAACACATAGTATGCTTCATTCATTCATACATACTTCATTTTCATTCTTTCATATACTAGTGAAGCCACCAGTCATACCTATGATGTAGTTTAACACTCTCATCGGGTCCGCTGTGCAATGACCAAGAATAACCTTGTGTTATTACTTAAGTCTAACTCACCTCTTGATTATCCTATCCTAACACCTTTGATGTTGTTCATTACATTATGTGCATTCTTTGAGGCTGTCCTCATTCTTTCTTTCGGAATATTAATCTTAACCGACATAGATCATAAAATCTAGTGTGTAATCCCCACACTGCAAGCAGAAGGAATCATTGGCCAATGTGAACCGAAACATGCTAGAGTATATAGGGAATTGAACCCTGCTAGATCTCTATAATGACAATATAGGTTCAGAGACTAGGAAATATAAGGAGACACATACCCAGTATGACAGACAGTCTCATCTCATGAGATTTATGTGAACTTTCGCACTTTCCGAAGGATAGCATCACCACTCATAGCTAGCCTATCGGTGCTTAATATAAAGTTATATTACATTTAGCTCATACACCATGGAAGCTAGCTTCTACCATGAGGACATCATACCGTATTAGATGATTTCTCATCTCATTATTAGTATTAAGTATGCATTAACTTAAATAGTTTCATTAGATTTTTCATAGAGACTGGTCTCTTCATTAACTTTACACTCTCATAGGTGAGTATGTTTTAGTAACATTTACTTAGGATCATTTGAGATTGCTCTCATATTTCACATTGGGCTCTTATCATATTGTACCCTCAATCACTATCTTTAACACATTTGCTTTTATTAATTACTCACCCCTTCACTTGAATGTTCATTTCATCATATGCAAATGCACTTGGCCATTTAGTGTGTTTCACACTCTTACTTAACTTTTCTAGGGTTACATCATTTTATCACATACATCTTAGGTTCACTTACTTTTAAAAGTATGCTAGACTTATAAGTCCACACATACAAGCCATGAGGCTTCATTCATAGTTTGTCTAAGTGATTCATGTTTACCCAAGATTATGTGGTACAGGACTTATGCATCTTTTAGATAAGCCAAGATATTGATTTCGATCTTTAGAGGTAGTATTAATTAAATATTTACTTACGTACGACTTATGTGTCAATATGGAATTTGTAAGGAAAACCAATTTCGAATCCCTTGGACAACACTTAATCTTATTTTAAGCTTGATAATTTTATTTTTCAGATTTGGGGGACCCTAGTTCAATACCTATCAACCCCATCATATTTCCTTTCTATTTCTCATCTCCTTTTTTGTTCAAGTCAAGGAGGTTTTGGGTACAATCCCCCAAAAGCTCATTATTTTTCTTTTAATTTATCTCTTAACTTTCTCACCTATCCAAGAGGTTATGGTTTCAATCCCCACTCTCTACATTTAGTTTCTCCTTTATTTTTCTCCTAACTCTCTCATCTATTCAAGAGGTTGTGGGTTCAATCCCCACCCACCACATCTATTTTACCTTGCATTTTGCTCATGAAGTTTTTATGAAAATTTCATATTATGAGGTCATGGGTTCAATCACCAATGACCTCACATTTAATTTTCTTTTAAAACATAGCTAATTTTATTCATCCTTGGCCGAGACTCAAAATTTCCAGCAAGCTGGAAATTTGGTCTCTTCCAATCCATTTTCCTCTCAATGTTTTGTTGATTTTATTGTAGCTGATTTTTAATGATATCTTGGGTTCAATACTTAGTGATATAACTTATTTTAATTTCATTTTTCATAGCATTTTGTACAAGTTTGAATGGCAGAACCCAACCTATCTAATGCTGGAAATTTGTTCACTATTTTCAGCTTCTTTTTATAATCAATGTTACGTTAATTCTTAAGGCATTTCGTGGATCATTTGGTGCATCTTTAAGTGTAATATTTTTATAACTATATTCAACAATTAATTACCATTAAATCCAGAAAAATTACACTACTTTTCTAGCTCAGGATTTACACAAACATTCACACATAAAATTCAACCATAAAAACATATCATTGTTAAAGCTTAGAACCGAAAATCATGTCACGACATATGCATACATTTTTCATGAAATTTCGGCAGACATAATTCATCATTCATAAAATTACGAATACATAATCATGAAAAAGTTATCACGAAAATCATACTACATACCTAATCTACCAGCAAACATATGAACCTAAGATCTGTGATCGGAGTTAGTGACAGGGAAGATGTAATGAGGAACAATCCTAGTTTCGGAATAGAATTATCTGAGGCTTAAGGGTCTCTTGGGAAAAGGACCAAGAGTAAGAAAACCCATACCTAATTTTAACAATGTTCAACACTTGAACTATCTGCCCGAAAAATCTCCAAATTCACGTCTAATTCCGAAACCCACACCTTACCTGATTAAAGTATTACATTTTGCTTAGCGTTTTTCAATTGCTTTCTCATTTGTGTTTTGCGTGCAAGTTCTTCAAGTGTGAAGAAATTTTGTTTTCTGATTTTTGTCTCACGTTTGGCAGCAAGAAATATAGTGTGAAATGAGAGAGACATAGACGTGAAGGAGAGATAGATAAAAGTGAAAGATGTGAGTGACTTAGGATTAGTTGAAGTAGTTTAGACTTGTCAACTAGGACCCTTTCAAACATCAAAAATCTGATTTAATTAGTTTATTGAAATGAACATAGTTCCCTTACAAAATCATATTATAAACCTCAATTTAATCCACTTAAATGTTGCTTCCGTCGTGGATCGAACACGTGATGTTCCCATCACGAAAATGGGTCCCTTCGGGTTGACCCGACCCAAACCGCCCCATTAATTAAATAATTAATAATAATAATCTGATTTTTCCTTTTTCTTAAATAAACATTTATCAATTAATTAAATTAATTCTTCAATATAAATAATCAAGTTAAAGCATTGCTCCTACCTATGTTCGAACCGAGGTGGAGCAAGATTTTTCTCAATGGGCGATTTCGGCCCTTTCTACTGAAAATGACCCTCCAACTTATTAATTAAATAATAAATTACATATTTAGGATAATTACGATACTACCCTTATCCTTGAAAAGACCCTTTTTCCCGTAGAACCTCCAAAACATAAGATTTTCCCTTTTTAAGTTCGGTAGAAACTCATCCAGGTAAATCTTCATATTCGGGTGCCCTACATGGTTCGACCCAACCTTTCCTAGATCAACTAACTCACCAAGTAAGTTGTCTTGGTTGTTGAAAAGGTTCAGAGGTCTGGTTCTACGCACATCAATCCGTGTAAATCCAGTCTAATCTAGTCATTCTAGATACGTTATAAATTACTTAGCATATCCATTTTTAGGGTTGTTACGTTATCCCGCCTTTAGGAACATTCATCCCCGAATGATACTACACATCATTTAACATAAAGAGTGATTTTTGAGAGTATGTTAACATACTTGAGACTTTACTCTTTCTGAATTTCTCTTTCACACTTACTATGGATAGTGCATATTACTCAAGCTTATCTGAAGCTTCATATTTGAGATTGGGGAACTTCCTTTTCAATCGCACTTAACTTAATGCACCTCTCCACTCACGCAACACGAAAAAAAAGAATCATGTCCACACTATCTAAAATAGCAACATAACATGCAAACACAAATTCATTTTAACTCACATAGTGCAATTGTAACACATACAATTTTGGACTTACAACTGCAAGTTGACTGTTGCACATAAACATAGAGCTTCTTAAACAAAACCAGCCTTAAGATGAGTATATCTAACCCTTAGATAACATCTTGTTGGACTCACAATTTCAAATTATATGGCTTTGTTGGATTGGTTCACGCCTTGCCCATTAATATCCTATCTCATTTGGAAACATAAACCTCACTACCCTTATTTGATAGTCTATGGTAGCATAACACTTATGCAAAAAATACATACCTAAGCTATTCAACGCTTTTAATTGGCAAATATCTGATTTACATATTATTTTGTTGGTGCACATCCTTGAAACCTACTAGTAGCTTCACATTAATATACTAAGGAACTCCTTCCTAAACTAGTCTTATCAAAGCATACAACATAAATAAACACATAAGTCAGCAACCAACATGACGACTCCAACTTGTTAACTTCATACTAGTGCATAGAAACTTAGACATGAAAAACCAATTTAGGCTATGCACCCGAGATATCACCAGAGGTATCTTCCCCTACACCCCTAGACTTGAGTGCGAAGAATCGTTGCCTCCTTGGAACCTCTTCACTTGGACCATTCGGCTGAACTTTCTCCTTCCCTTTTTCTCAACCTCTCGTATACGGACAATCCTTCATCACGTGACCCGGTTTCCATAACTATAACAAGAGTTAGAGACCCTCCTACAATCCCATCCATAAAGTTTGCTACACTTCCTATAAGGTGGCCTCTCTTGAGGTGTATCTACTTCACCGTTTCTATTAACTTTGGGCTCGGAATCCCTTTCATAGAGAATCTTGGATGAATTTGACTCTCCTTGGTGGGAGAGTCCTTTCTTGAACCTGGGCTTATCCTTGATTTCATTACTACTCTTCCTTGAAAAATTATTCTCAACTCTCCTTGACATGTTCCCTGCCCTATTATGTTTCCTCTTCCTGCTTTCCTCCACTTGATGGACATGGACCATAAGCTTGGAAAGGTCTATGATATCATGAAGCATAGATGCCCTACACTCCTCTTTGAGATCCTCAGCAATCTTAGATCTTATGTAAACGGTAGGATTCATCCTCGTGAAGTCTCTTAACCTGTTAGCCATGGTGCTGGAAGGTGGGTTCTCCCTGGGAACACCTTGTTGCTCCGCCTGGGCTGTCATAGACTAATCCTCTAAAGTGATGGCTTGGTCCATCTGTATCGAGGTTGTGCTGACTTCTCTATCTATCAACCCAGTTGGGTTAACATGCATCTCCATTCCAGCAGCTAGAGCCTGGGGAGGAACCTGATTTACCCTAGCAGATGCTCTTCCAATCTCCCCGCCTGCGTTTTCCTCGTATAAATCTTTTGGATTTTTAAGAGTTTATTTTAGATATGCTCTTAACACCATGAAATCAGACACTCGAGAAGGCACAATAAGATTAGAAGAAGGGAATTTCCCTACGCATCATCTAGTCTCTATATCATGATACTGTGCACTTCACTACCATAACTTAGAAAGTACTCGATGTGGTTGATGTGAATGTCTTATCCTCAGAAGTTAACCTAAACTCTGATACAAACTTTCTTACAATCGGAGTCTACACCAAAGATGAGACTGGCGTTGTTGACCTCTTAGAGGTCGCACACAAGCCTACATACATCATTGTTACTTAATCTAAGTTAATTTTAGTGGAAAATTTGAACTTGTTTTTACTTAACATTCATATAAGACATTCTACTTAAACTCATGAACGTTCATAATCAACCATCTAATATTAATATCATCAAATGAAAAAAATAGTTCCATACTGTATTAAGTGTATACTTACAAAAATTGCACCAATACAATGTTTGAAATAGGATGGTAAAGAAATGCTAGTGTAACATACCCCACTAAATTAAACCTATATCTGAGATAGAATATAGTGGGAAAGCGTTCTCGAAAGCATGAGGGACTACCAAATATGAATGAATGCTCCACCTCCGAATAACTTCAACGTCGACTTGTAAGCTCTAACGTCCCATGTGCCAGTACCTAAAACTTTAGTGTAGTATGGGAATAGTACCCACTTGTACTAAGTATGGGTATATGGAAGCACACACTAAGGACATCCATGATTTAGAAGATCTCTTTCCTATCTATATGAATTATGGAAAGTCATGTCAGTGGAATTGCCAATATTGGGTTAAAAAAGTCATGCCATGAGTGTAACATGAATCATCATATTTATCATTTCGCAAACAACATATAACATATTACACATATCATTGTTAGGATCGAATTCACGCACACACACTAGATGAATGAAGAACACAAGAACTTTCAAGAGAAAGAGATGAGAGATCTAGAGAGAGAAAGAGAAAACCAATATTTCATGGTAACACCGCGTGAGTAAATTTCCATGGCGGTAAGGTATATTTATATTAATAAATCAGAGTATTTTTGGTTACAGAGAATAAATAGGAAAACCTATAATAGAGAATAATTAGGAAAACCTAGAATAGAGAATAAATAGGAAAACCTTAAATTAATCAGGCTCCAGCAGCTAACAATTCTCCCACTTGGAGACTGACTCAGTCATCCAAAAAATACATTCTCAAAAAAAGTCTCTTCATCATCAACATCTTTACCGCACCGCAACATCTGTAGAAACAACTACAGAAGACTAACCGAGTTTTTACATAATCTCAGTTTCCTAACATCAACACATTTCGTCAACATGTCTGCCGGGTTCTTTGCACCCTCTATCTTCTCCAAGCACATATCACCATCCTCCACTGCCTTGCTATTGAAATGGTATCGCCTTCTGATGTGCTTTGTCTTCGAATGATAGATTGGATTTTTTCACAAACTGTATGGCACTCTGGCTATCTTAGTTAATAATCTTCTCTCTCTGCTTCTTACCCAATTCCTCAAGATAATCTGCCAGCCATATCATCTCATTCCCAGCTTCAGCTATTGCCACATACTCAGCTTCAGTAGATGAAAGAAAAACACACTTCTGAAGCATGGACATCCAACTCAGTGTTGTTCCACCTATGGTGTAAATGTACCCAGATGCACTCTTGCTCGAGTCAACATCCCTACCAAGATCAGCATCCATAAAACCCTGTAGAGTCACCTTGCCTTTGCCAAAACAAAGTGAAGTACTGGATGTACCTCTCAGATATCTCAGAAGCCACTTCACAGCTTCCCAATGCTCTTTCGCAGCGTTCGCCATGTACCTGCTAATTACTCCCACTGCATGTGCTATATCTGGTCTAGTACAGACCATAACATACATGAAACTACCTACTGCTGAAGCATATGGAAAAAGTGCCATGTGATCATGCTCCTCGACAGTCTTGGGTGACTGCTCCTTTGACAATTTAAAGTGATTTGCCAATGGAGTAGTCCAGGGTTTAGCATCATTAACCCTGAATCTGCTCAATACCTTCTCAATGTACAACTCCTGAAATAGATTTAAAGTTCCAGCAGATCTATCCTGAGAAATCTTCATCCCCAAAATCTTTTTTGCTGGACTCAAATCATTCATCTCAAACGCTGCAGACAACCTTGTCTTCAGATTGTTAATCTCCCTTATACTAGATCCTGCAATCAACATATTATCCTCATACAAGAGTAGTAAGACATATGAATCAGTGTATTTCTTGAAGTAACAACAAGGATCCTTTTCAGCTTTGCAGAATCCACTCTTTGTCATGAAGGAGTCAAACTTCTTATACCACTGCCTTGGTGCTTGCTTTAGTCCATACAAGCTCTTGGTGAGCTTGCACACCATGCGTTCTTTGCCTAGAACCACAAATCCTTCCGGTTGTTGCATATAGATCTCTTTGTCCAGATCTCCATGTAAAAACACTGTATTTACATCCATTTGCTCTAGATGCAAATTTTCCGATGCAACAATACTCAACAGAATTTGAATAGAGGTTAACTTCATAACAGGAGAGAATATTTCAGCATAATCAATACCTTTCCTTTGTGAATATCCTTTAACCACTAAACGAGCCTTGAACCTTCTTTTGCCATCTGGTTCAATCTTGATT
Organism: Solanum lycopersicum; assembly: GCF_036512215.1. NCBI lineage: Eukaryota > Viridiplantae > Streptophyta > Magnoliopsida > Solanales > Solanaceae > Solanum > Solanum lycopersicum. The sequence continues at coordinate 48,256,725 of NC_090808.1, read as the reverse complement.
CTGAATACTCACTTGTTCAGCAAAGTTCTCTTCCCTGCAGGTAACTCAGTCAATACCCATGTGTCATTCATCTCAAGTGACCTCATCTTATCATCCATGGCTTGCTCCCACTTGATCGAATCCTCCACCTGTAGGGCCTCATCAAAAGACTCAACCTCAACTCCCACTTGATTTGTAATTTCTAGAACCTTCTGCTCTCTGTCCTTGTACATGACAGACTCATCAAATGTCACGTCACAATTTCTTAGGATCTTTCTGTTCTTGTCATCCCAAAACCTGTAACCAAACAAATCAGAACCATATCGTGTGAAGTAACACTTCACAGCCTTGGCATCAAGCTTGTCTCTCTTTTCTGGATCAACATGAACATAAGTAGTGCAGCCAAAAGTCCTCAAGTGTGAGTACTTGAGTTCTTTTCCTATCCACACCTTCTCTGGAATCTTGAACCCTAAAGGAACTGATGGTCCACTGTTGATAAAGTATGCAACTGTGCTCACAGCATCTGTCCAAAGTGTTTTGGGCAGCCCACAGTGTATACTCATACTCCTTGCACGCTCATTCAATGTTCTGTTCATCTCTCAACAATTCCATTCCGCCTTGCCTTACCAAGAACTGTTCTCATCAATCTGATTCCCTCAACTGCACAGAATGCCTTGAACTCTGATTTGTCATACTCTCCTCCATTGTAAGACCTTAGGCATTTGACTTTCAAACCGGTCTGATTCTCAACATCAGCTTTCCATTTCTTGAAAGTTTCAAACACATCTGACTTATGCTTCAAGAAGTAAACCCATACCTTCCTGCTGAAATCATCAATAAAGGTAACATAAAATCTGGATCCTTCAAGTGATGATACTAAAGATGGTCCGTAAACATATTTATGGACCATTTTCCAACCGCACTTTCTTTGGCTCTCTAGGAGTCTTTGTGAAACTTACTCTTTTCTGTTTTACCATAACACATCTCTCGCAAAGACCCATATCAATAGACTTCAGACCCCCTAATGCTCCTTTTGCAACTAGCATCTTCATTCCTTTAGTACTCATGTGTCCAAGTCTGTTGTGCCACAGACATGCACTGGAAGCACCTTCAGCAGCAGCGGCCATGTTTATACACCCTGCAGTGGTGTAATAGGTTCCAGATTTGGTGCCACGAGCTACTACCATAGCACCTTTCAGGATCTTCCACGAACCTTTCCCAAACTCAACTGCATATCCCGTCCTATCTAACTGACCAACAGAGATTAGATTTTTCTTGATCCCAGGAATATATCTGACATCCTCCAATGTCCACTGGTTTCCCGAGGTGGTCTTTATGAAAACATCCTCCTTTCCTTCAATCTCTAAGACTTTATTGTCAGCAAGATATACTTTTCCAAAATTTCCAGATTTGAAGTTTCGGAACAAATCGTTGCTTGGAGACGAATGGAAAGACGCACCAGAATCCAAAATCCATGATTAAACCAGGCTGTTCACACTAAGGATTAGAGCATCCCCAATGTCCTCTGCTGAATTTACAAAATCATTGTCATCTCCAAATTTCTGATACTGTTTTTTCACTGGCTTTGTACAGTTCGTCTGAAAGTGCCCTTTTATTCCACAGTTCCAACAAATCTTGTTTGATCTGTTCAGTGCTTTTCCTTGATTCTTTGATTTTGATCGAACATGTTGATTTTTGCCTTTCGTCTTACTTCTCCCCCTTCGATCAACCCTGAGAGCACTGCCCGATGAATCTCCCACTTCTCGTTTGCGAATACTTTCGCTAACAACAACATCACGGATTTCATCAAACTTCAGTTTCTCAGTTCCATGGGAACTGCTAATCGATGCAACAACAGTATCCCAAGACTCGCGCATAGATGAAATCAAAATCAACGCCTTAATTTCATCTTCGAAATTAATATCCACTAAATTGAGTTGACTCACAATCATATTGAACTCGTTTATATGATATGAAACGGATCTAGCTTTAGACATCTGTAAATTGAACAATCTACGCATCAAATATACCTTGTTCATAGCCGATGGTTTTTCATACATGTTTGACAATCCTTCAAAACAGACCGGACGCAGTCTTCTCCTTCACGATGTTGAACGCCACGTTTCATGACAAAGTCAACTGGATCAACCCTAGAGCCTGGCGATCCTTGAGTGTCCACTTCTCCTCCGTCATGGGTTCCGTCTTCACCCCGGTCAACGGTTCGTGAAGATCATTCTGGTACAGAAAATTTTTGATCTGCATCTTCCAGAAACTGAAATTAGATCCATCAAACTTCTTGATTCCAAGCTTTGACCTATGCATCTCCTATGATCGTGTTGAATCTCCTCATCTCTGATACCAGTTGTTAGGATCAAATTCACGCACACACACTAGATGAATGAAGAACACAAGAACTTTCAAGAGAAAGAGATGAGAGATGTAGAGAGAGAAAGAGAAAACCCAATATTTCGTGGTAACACCCAGTGAGTAAACTTCCACGACGGTGAGGTATATTTATATTAATAAATCAAAGTATTTTTGGTTACAGAGAATAAATAGGAAAACCTAAAAAACGAATAAATAGGAAAACCTAAAATTAATCAGGCTCCACTACCTAACAATCATATCACATAGTTCATATCTTTATCTAAAATGCCATGAGACCTTGGAATCATGGACTTTACATTAGGACTTCCCAAATGAGGGCTCAACATATGGGACCTTAACCACGGAGCCTTCTTTAACAAAGACAGAGTCTCGTTCATTCATTCATACATACTTCATTTTCATTCTTTCTTATACTAGTGCAGCAACCAGTCATACCTAGGATGTAGTTTAAGACTCGCAACGAGTTTGCTGTGCAATGAACAAGAATAACCTAGTGTTATTACTTAAGTCTAGCTCACCTCTTGATTATCCTATCCTAACACCTTTTGTATCATTCATTTCATTATGTGTATTCGTTGAGGATGACCTCATTTTTTCTTTGGGAACTATAACCTTAACCGACATATATCATGTGAGCATCATTAAATCTAGTGTGTAATCCCCACACCGAAAAGAGGTGGAATCACCGACTAAAGTGAATCAAAACATGGTAGCGTATATAGTGAATTGAACCCTGCTAGATCCTTATATTGGCAGTATAGGTTCAAAGACTAGGAGATATAGGGAGACCCATACCCGGTATGCAAGACAACCTCATCTCATGAGATTTAGGTGAATCTCTGTCCTTCCCGAAGGAAGGCATCACCGCTCATAGCTAGCCTGTCGGTGCTCAGTATAAAGTTCCATTACATTCAACTCATACATCATGGAAGCTTTCTTGTAGCATGAGGGGACATCAAAGCTCATTAGATGATTTTTCATCTAATCATTAGTATTAAGTATGAATTAACTTCAATACTTTCATTAGAGTTTTCATAGAGACTGGTCTCTTCATTAACTTTACACTCTCATAGGTGAGTACGTTTTGATAACATTTACTTAGGCTCATTTTAGATTCATCTCATTTTTCACATTAGTCTAGTATCATATTGTCACCTCATTCATTAACTTTAACACATTTGTTTTTTATGATTACTCACCCCTTTACGTGAATGTTCATTTCATCAAATGCCAATGCACTTGGCCATTTAGTGTTTTTGCACTATTACTTAACCATTCTAGGGTTACATCATTTTATCACATACATCTTAGGCTCATTAACTTTCAAACATATGCTAGACAAATGAGTCCACACATACAAGCCATGCGGCTTCATTCCTAGTTTGTCTAAGTGAATCATGTTTACCCAAGATTATGTGGTACAAGACTTATGCATCTTGTAGATTTGCCAAGATATTGATTTCGATCTTTAGAGGCAGCATTCACTAAATATTTACTTACGTATGACTTATGTGTCAATACGGAATTATTCGAGGGAACCCGATTTTGAATCCCTAGTACAACACTTAATTTATTTTAAACTTGATAATTGAATTTTTTAGATTTAGGGGACCTTAGTTCGATCCCCATCAACCCCATAATATTTCCTTTCTGTTTCTCCTCTCCTTTCTTGTTTATGTAAAGGAGGTTGTGGTTCAATCTCCCACAAGCTCATTATTTTTCTTTTAATTTATGTCTTAACTTTCACAACTATCCAAGAGGTTGGGGGTTCAATCCCCACTCTCCACATTTATTTTCTCCTTTATTTTTCTCATAAATCTCTCATCCATTCAAGAGGTTGTGGGTTAAATCCCCACCCACCACATGTATTTCGCCTTGCATTTTGCTCACGAAGTTTTTATGGAATTTTTATTTGACAAGGTCATGGGTTCAATCGAGAATGATATCAAATTAAAAAAAAATTAAAAACATGTCTAAGTTTCCTCATCCTTGGCCGAGACTCCTCAATCTTTTTTCCTCTCAATCTTGTGTTGATTTTTTTGTAGCTTTCATGTAATCATGTTTTGGGTTCAATCCTTAGTGATGTCACTTATTTTACATTCATTTTTCATTGCATTTTGTACCACTTTGTTTGGCCGAACCGAACCTACCAAATGCTGGAAATTTGTTCATTATTTTCAGCATCTATTTATCATCATTCATGTGTTAATTCTTAAGGCATTTCGTGGATTATTTTGTGCATTTTTAAGTGTAATATTTTTATAATTATATTTAGCCAATAAATACCATTAAATCCAGCATCATTAAACCCCTTTTACACCTCAAGATTTACATAAACATTCGCACATAAATTTCAACCATAAAAACATATCATTTTTAGTGCTTAAAATCAAAAATCATGGCACGACATACACATACATTTTTTACGAAATTTCGGCAGACATATTTCATAGTTCATACAATTACGAACACATAATCATGAACACATTATAAAGAAAATCACACTTCATACCTAATCTACCAACAAACATACCAACCTAAGATCATTGATAGGATCTAGTGACAGGGAACATGTAATGGAGAAAAATCCTACTTTCCGAATAGAATTATCTGAGTCTTAAAGGTCTTGTGGGAAAGAGACCATGAGAAAGAAAACCCATACATGATTTTAACGTTGTTAAGCCGTTCAACTTTCTGCCCAAAACATTTCAAAATTCACGTCCAATTCCGAAACCCACACCTTATCCGACTAGCCTATTACGTTTTGCTTAACGTTTTTTGGATTGATTTCTCATTTGTGTTTTGCGTGCAAGTTCTTCAAGTGTTAAGAACTTTTGATTCCTGATTTTTTCTCACGTTTGGCAGCAAGAAAGAAAGTGTGAAATGAAAGAGAGATAGATGTGAAGGAGATATAGATAAACGTGAAAGAGGTGAGTGGCTAGGATTAAGTAAAATAGTTTAGACTTAGTGAATTTGGACTCTTTTAAACTTTGAAAATCTGATTTATTTATTTTAGTGAAATTACCATATTGCCATTACAAAATGAGATTATTAACCTCAACTTAATCCACTTAAATGTTTCTTTCGTCGAGTTTCGAACTCGTGATGTCCCCATCACGAAAACGGGTCCCTCCGGATCGACCCGACCCAAACCACCCCATTAATTAATTAATTTATAATGATAATCTGATTTTACTTTTTTCTTAAATCAGTATTTAAATATTAATTAATTAAATTAATTCACCAATATAAATAATCAAGTTAAATCATTGCTTTCACCTAGGTTTGAACCAGGGTGGAACAAGATTTTTCTTAATGGGAAATTTCGGCACTTTCTACCCAAAATTTACCTCCACCTTATCAATAAAATAATGAATTACATATTTAGGGTAACTACGATGCTATGATTAGACTGGAAAAAGAATATTTTACACCTATTCCCTCCAAACATAAGATTTTCCCTTTTTAAGTCTAGTAAAGACTCATTCTGGTAAATCTTCCTATTCGGATGCCCTACATGGCTGGACCTAACATTTCCTAGCTCAACTAATTCACCAAGTTAGTTGTCTTGGCTGTTGCAATGGTGCAGAGGTCTGTTCTACGCGCATCAATCCGTGTGAACCCTGTGTAATCTAGGCATTCTAGATATGTTAAGACTTTACATAGCATAGTCATTTTTAAGGTTGTTACACCGCGTTGAGAGACACAAATTTTTTGTCTACCTCGTGTTTGTTGCGTGACGCGTGGCTCCACGTCTTTACTATTGCAAGCTTCTTTGGAAGTTGTCTCTCCATGTTTTGGGTCCTTCTCTAGGAAGCTTTGGACAGTCCTTGGGGAGTCGTTTGTCATGACCCGCAAGTAGACCCTAGAAGTTAAAGGGTCCTTGTTTCACCACACGGCAAATGAGACTTCAAGAAATCTCATCTAAGCCACTTTTATCATTCATTGCATAATAAACATGCTAAAATAAGTAAGAATTTAAAACTTTCTTCACACACAAAGAACTCTCTCCATAATCATTACAGAAGCAGAAGACATTCATTTAATATATTAGAACTTTACAATATCTTCTTGAACTATCTAATTCTTGGGACATAATCCCATACAGGACAATAAAATAAAGACTAAAACAAAAGGAAACACGTGTGGATATTGTCCTCGAATCGATGAGGATTCACCAATATTTACCTTCAACCCTTATAAACCTATCAATCATCAATGGCACATAAATTCATTCAATTCCCCACACTTTAGTCAAAATGAGAATAGAAAGGGTTAGCACATTAGATGCACGAAGTATGGAAGCCATGCAGAAACCATGAAAAAGGGAAATTTTGTAAATAACATGCTTTTCATGAATTTTTGATTAAAACATCATAACTCAATCATAAGAACAACATTTAACAGCTTAGCAACAAAAGAAATCATTTAAGCAAATAGTCACATCTTTTGGAACACTTTCGAGTGAACTACTTCACTGTACAGTGAACTTCTTCACTGTTACAGTGAAGTTTCTCAACATTGCTTCAAACACTTCTAGCATATAATCCACTCACTAAAAGCTATCTTAAGACTAATTGGGTGAGACAAAGAGAGATCGTCCATACACCCTCTCTAGGCACACCTAAATGATCTTTAGACCACCAACAATGAGATACATATACTTACAAATACATCAATCAGATGAACATGAGATCCTCCTACCAAAGGTGATTATAAGGTTCACTTGAGTGAGTTGTGAAGCAACAACCCACACAACCCCTTACACACATACTTAAGAGATCCTATAGACTACCTAAGATATAATCATTCTCACTTAATACATTAGCAAACATATAATATGACATTCTCCCCTACCAAGGTTATCAAATGACTTACTTAAGTAAATCAAGAAGATAACATCCATGATTGACCTCTTCAACATTACCTAAGTACTCCTTAAGAATATGTAAGTTTGGATTATGTATGCATAATTCAACCAAATTTTCTAAATATAGACATTTTTATGGCTTATCTAGGTAAGATACGAAGTGACCATTCCTATTACCCCTTCACACCTTAACTAGACAACCCTTAACAACTCTAGATAAGTACTTATTCATTTATCATACTTTCTTAACTTAAGTCATTACATTCATTAGTTCATTTAAGACTCATTCATCACATAAATAGATTCAAGTAATGGTTTTGGACTAGACATATGGACTCTCACTAACAACTTAAAATTCTATTGTGCAATGTCTATATAGAGCTACATACCACCA